>NC_000067.6:178182569-178482569 GCF_000001635.26 Mus musculus | reverse complement strand
TGAATGTGTGGTTGCTCATTGACTTACTTGCAAGACTCCCTCACTAAACTGTGACCTTGATTAATTAGAGGTTTATCCATCTTTCATCTCCAGCTTCCACCACATTATCTAATGATACTCAGCAAATGCTTTACCCATTGAGCCATCTCCCCAGCCTGGAAAGTAATTCTTATGAGAGGACTATTGTAAAAGGAACAGGCCTGACCCCTCCTCCCAGCCTCTCTGCTCTTGCTTGCTTGTGCTTCTGTCTGGCTAGCTGTACCTTGGTGAGATGCATACACGGGTGGCCCTAGCTCAGCCTGTACAATGCTGCCTGGACCTTGACCATCTATAACTGTGAGCTAAATGAATCTCTTTCTTCTGGAGTCAGCCCTTATCAGATACTACATTCTGGTAACAACAGATGAATACACGCAGTATCCAGGACAATATTCCCATGACAGATATTCTGAATAGGTGAGAATTCTAAAGAGCAAAAAAAGAAGTTGCCATTATCAGCTTTCATTCAGTCTTCCTTTCTCTGGATCCAATTATCTCACCTCCTTTAGCTATTCCATAAATGGCAAAATGCTGGATGAGCAATTTTCAATTTTACTCAAAGTTATTAGACTCTCAAATGAGATTTGTAATTGGCATTCATAAGAAATCAATTATTAATAGTTATTCTGGTCGCTCTCCCTCCATATTCTGCTTGCTGAAGTGTTTACTGCTGCTCTGAAAGGCAGCCATCACCAAGCTGCCACTCACATCTAGTCTGTGGCCATCCTGCCCTGCAAGAGCTTTCTATGGCAAATGTTAGGGGGTTAGGATCAATCTCACTTTCTAATTAGTTTCAATGTATCATTGGCCTAGTTGTGGAAAATAAGCAACGATACATTTAACATTAAAATACTGTACAATTCCTTTGAAATAATTAACTTGTCCTTCCATAAATCTGGTCATACTAAATAAATTTATGTTTTAAACTGATCATCTCTAGTAAACAAAATACCTTGAAACAATTATGTCATAAGGCACTAAATGTAGAAATTATACAATAAAATGTGAAATTAATTAGGACAAATTTTCAAATTATCATTTCAACTAGAAATTGAATGTTTACAGTTGTCTTAAAAGGAGAAAAAAGAAGTCTTTGCAGCATTTAATTTTCATCTACCACCATCATTGTTATGTAGTCCCTATAATTAATGGTGTTTGATTCGGGATCAATTGCAGCAGACAACATTTCTTCCATTTCCTCTTGGGAAAAAGGCTCACCTGGAGAGACAAGAAAGGATAGCATGATTTTACAGTCAGAGGTTTTGCTCTCCCCACTAGTCCTCTATACTGCCTTGCAACTATGTCCAGTTTTTTCTTCACTGGAGCTGTACAGCAACACTTGAGAACCCAGGAGTTCAAAATGCATGCTGCCACACATCTGCAAGGCTGTAGACTTGTTGCCCTGCTGAGACCTACAGAATACATCTCTTTAGTCAAGGCAGCAGGAGAACACCATGAATATAGTTGTTTAATTCACTTAAACTAAAATGATTGAAATTGCAAAAGTATTTGCTGGAAGCTAAAGTTGTATAAGTGAGCATAACTATTATCTTTATTAAAACTATGGGGAAATAATTAAAAGTTAGCTATTGCTGAAGAGAGACCAGACACTTGACTACTCTATCAGGACTGCCTCACTCTCGTTGTCTTAACCCTGCCATGGACAAAACTCGTCAAGCATCCTGAAAGTCCTCCTTCTTTCAATCTGGGCTTGTGTTGATGCAATGAAATCAGAAGTTGGGGAGAAAATCTGGGCTTTAGTTGGACTCAGGTAACATCTGAAAGATACCTTGGAAACTGGCTTCACAAGGTAGGACCCAAACTTCAGGAGAACATTGAAAAGGCTACAGACTGTTTAAGACACAACTATGCTCAGTGTTGAGGGAAAAGACAGGGCATCCTGGCCATCACCAGATGTCTGGGGAAAGTCTTGTGCTCACTAGACACAGCACCAAGGCTTGAGGAGAGTTGCTTTCCTTATGAGCCTAGGTTACTTCCCACTGTCTCCAGGACTTCCTATGTTAGGATTCAGCTACCAATTACAGAACTTATGCAGATAGGGACTCTGTGTGGCTTTTGTCTTTAAATTTTGTTTTTTTCTTCTTGTTGTGTTCTGAGACAGAGTTCTGGCATGTCCAAGAGTCAAACTTCAAACTCATGCTCTGAAATGCTGAAGTGGCAAACTCTGGCTGTTATCTGACTGGCTGTGGGGCCGTGAAAGGCGCCTGTTTTGGTTGAGAAAGGCTTGCTCTGGAGACCCAGTAGAAAACTCTACAAGGGACAGAACAGTGAGCCACATTCCCAGAGACGCTTGCCTGCATGGGAACCACCCAATGCCCCGTCTCTCCCTGCCCTTTCCTCTCTTCAGCCCTGGGGGTGACTGAGCTACCCCAGGGACCTCCACTTTGTTCTCTGCTCTTCCACAGTGTCCAGCGGTGTCTGGGATGCCCGAGACTGAGAACCTGTTATCTCTGGCCTCTGTGAAGCCCAGAGACCTCGGTCTGCCCCTTGTCCACTCCCCACGGGCTGGGGTCTGTGGCTTCCCACAACCAGACACCCAGTCCTCTGAGTCTGCCCACCCAGAGCACTGGAACTAGCTCTCTCCCGCTCCCTTTATTCCCCCACCCCTGCTGCCCTACAAATGACAGACACTAAATCCACTGCTACATGTACCTGGATGTAAGTGTCAAAGGGATGCTGACAATGGGTGCCACTTCAGTCCCAACACCCAGGGTGAAGAAGATAGTGAGCTTAAGGCTAGACTTAGCTTAGGGTGAGCAGGTTGCTTAACCTTTCTATCAGTCTACACAGTACAGACAATAGTAACACTCTCCACCCATGGGCTTGGTTTAAGGATTAAATGTGTTATTCAAATACCACTTCCACAAACATCTGACACATCCCAACATGTATTTGTTTTTAAAAGACTTGAGATCTTCCCTGCTACTAAATACGTTCTGATGCAATATACATCCTGGACTAACATGGATTCTGTCTTGTAGGCACTTGATTCAGTATGTTTTATGGTGTTTACCTTACAATCTCCTGGGCATTTAAAATGAGCATTCTCAAACTTAAAGATGTGTTAACTGCTCTGCAGATACTATGAAAGGATTGTAGAAGTAACTTTATAGTCCCAAAACTTGTATGTACTTAAAAAAGTTTTTAGAATTTTGAGAATAAAAACGTCACTTCTTAGCCAGGCAGGCCTGGTGGCACACACCTTTAATCCCAACATTCAGAAGGCAGAGGCAAGTGGATCTCTGAGTTCGAGGCCAGCCTGGTCTACAAAATGACTTCCAAGACAAAGAGTGATACACAGAGAAACCCTGTCTCAAAACAAAACAAAACAAAACAAAACAAATCACTTCTTAAGCAATCAACCATTTTCCTGAATTAAGCAACGGTAAGCACAATTAGAAGAAGACCATGCTATATACAATAATGATGATACATTAAGATATGATGGTGCATCTTACATGCACCTAACAAATGTACTGGCACATACAACATGGAAAAAATTAAATAATGTTGAATAAATAACTGAAACTATTTATGATCTCGGGGGAAAAAAAAAAAACCCCGATGCAGGCTCTGTCTATTAGGACATGCCACAACTGCCCTGGAAGTACAAGAACTCTGGATGTATGCTGTGTTGTTTGAATGGGAATGGCCCCCATAGACTTGTATTTGAATGCATGGTCACAGGGAGTGGCACTGTCAGGAGGTGGGTTACAAGGGGCTGACTTTGAGGTCTCAGATGCTCAAATGTGGCCAGTGTGTTTCATTCTCTTCCTTCTGTCTGCAGATACAGATAAAAAATTCTCAGCTCCTTCTCCAGCACCATGTCTACCTGCATGCTGCCATGTTCCCACCATGACGATAATGGACTGAACCTCTGAAGTATAAACCAGAACTAATTACATGTTTTCCTTTATAAGAGTTGCTGTGAGCCAGGCGTGGTGGCGCACACCTTTAATCCCAGCACTTGGGAGGCAGAGGCAGGCGGATTTCTGAGTTCGAGACCAGCCAGGGCTACACAGAGAAACCCTGTCTCGAAAAACAAAAATCAAAACAAACAAACAAACAAAAAAGTAGCTGTGGTCATGGTGTCTCTTCACAGTAACAGAAACCCTAGCTAAGACATACACCTTCCTGAAAATTCTCACAAAGGACCTTCCTATGAACCACACAGCCTTGTTGTCCCTAAACACAGTGCAGTCAGTGTCTAAGTTCACGGATTCAGCCAATAGTACTACTGTCATGATGATACTCATGGGCCATGGCAAGTCTTAGTGTTACTTTATACTCATCTCCCATCTTTGTCCCCTGCCCTCTATTGGTCGCCATGGCCCAGGGTGCTGTGATAGTCTTACGGCAACAGTTCCCTCTTCCCATTCACGCCAGGCCAGGCCATGGCAGAGAGCCTTGGGATTGTTCAAGGAGCCCCTAGCTCATCTCCTGCCTGAAGCTTCCTTACTCAGCCATAAACTGACCAGCACCAGAACCACTTCCCACAGTATCACCACACTGAATGACTCTTCTCTACCACCCAGGGATGACCCACACTCAAGGGCAGGCCTCTACAATTCAGCCCCAAGACATCCACCCCCATGCCTTTCCTACTGGGGCCAACAAGATCCCCAGGGCTGCCTGAGCTCACCTTCTTCCACATGCCTGGCTGCCTTCCTTCCAGATTTTGTTCCTATTCCTTGATCCATTTCCCTCAAACAGTCCCCCGCCTGTCTTCATTCAACTACCCATTGGTTTATCCGTAGCTCCACTGTTACTACTCGTATGTTGATACCCATGGCATGTGAGGGAGCTGTAACATATAAAATCTTATTAAGCCTGCCCTCAATCTCAAGCAAAGCACAGTGGCTCCCATCTGTAACCCCATCTAGGAGGCTGAAACAGGAGAGCTGCTGTGAGTCTGCTGTCAGCCTGGGACGTGTACGAAATGCCAGATTCACCTGAGTTACAGAATGTAACCCTGTCGAAAAGTAAAGCAAAAACAAAACAAAACAAAATCAGATCTATCTTCTCAAGGAAGCTATTTTCTCTATGGCCTTCCCAGGCTAAGCTTCCCAGGCTAGTTTAAGCTTGCACTGATCTTCTGAGAGTTATTTTTTCTAATGTCTCATATCTATCTAGTTTACATGTTACCTTTGCTTCCCTAATAAGACTGTAATATGTTCAAGAAAGGCATCAGATTCCAGTATCCTTACCACCCACTGTGCTGTAAAAACACTAAATACACAATTGGCACACAGTAGGAGTTACTGAACCTCTTTGGCTGTTTTTATTAACTTTATGTGACACAATATAATTTAGGGTTTGTGTCCCTTCATCCTTAGGATTTGAAAGTCATAACACACTGAAGTGAACTGCTTAGATGATTTTAACACTGTACGCTACCCTGAATGGCATCTATGATTTTCATATTTCTCCCCTCTCATTCCTGTTCCCTAATGGTGAATTGGGTCAAAATGGCCAAAGCAGGTACATAGAGTCAAACTGCTGCCTATGTCCATGTTCTCAAGTGATGTGTGACAGCTGCACCACTCAGGACTCAGCCTGAACAGAGGAAGCAGAACTCCTCCCTTACTACAGGAGTGATGGGGTGACAACAGCATTAATGACTGCCCAACAAGCCACTTACAGTCAGGGGAATACATAGATAGACTGACCTAAAAAGACAGAGTTTAAAGGAAACACATAGGTATTCGTGGTGGAGGTCCCATTATCATAAGAAAATAGCTTTTGTGTGAATTCACATCCAATTTAGGCTATATTGTTTCAACCTTACCACCTAAAAAGGGTTTTTAAAAGAAATTTTTGCCAGGCAGTGGTGGTCCATGCCTTTAATCCCAGCACTTGGGAGGCAGAGGCAAGCAGATTTCTGAGTTCGAGGCCAGCCTGGTCTACAGAGTGAGTTCTAGGACAGCCAGGGCTACACAGAGAAACCCTGTCTCGAAAAACCAAAAAAAAAAAAAATTATACACTTTAACTCAAATCTTCTATTTAAAAAGGCATTGGTTTATGATTGACAGTTCATGTTCTTTAAGCTGCTTATCTTTTATTCAGGAAATATTTTAAGTAAATAAAGTAAGCACAATTTATGCAAGTAATCATTATACTTCTATTATTCAAAATCAAATACTAAACCAAAATAATAGAAATAATAAATAACTATGTAACCAAACAATTGTTTTTGAAGTACCATTTCCTATAAATTTTGCATAATTGTTAAAAACTTATTGAGGCTGAAGAGATGGCTCAGCAATTAAGGCGCCATGCTCTTGCAGTGAACCTGAGTTCAGTTACCATGTAACTCCAGCTACAGGGGGCCAGATGCACAGACACACACACACATGCACATGCACAGAGAGAGACACACACATGCACACACATGCACACACATATAACACAGAGAGAGAAAAAGAGAGAAACAAGAGATTTAAAAAATAAGCATCTTTAAAACGTATTGATCTTTGCATAAATTACCCTTACAAGAGATAAAGCCCTCGTTGCCCACTTCTGGTACATCCAAGGACAGCTACAGTGTACTCATATAAATAAAATAAATCTTTAAAAAAAAAAAGAAAGAAGAAGCAGAAAGAGATAAAGCCCTCCTACCTTCCTCAGTCATGTACTTGACAAGTTCATCCTTAGTGAGAAACCCGCGTTTAGCTGGATCCAAAACCTGAGGAAAGTGGATAGCATTTATTGTCCTTGTTGAATAAATCCTATATGATGAATTAATTTATCACATATACATGAATAATGTAGAGCTCACCCACCTCGAAAGCTCGCAAAAGGATATCTTCAGCAGCTGGTCTGTATCTGTAATTTTACAATAAAGTCAGTTAATATCAGCATATTTATCTCAGTCTCTATGATAAATGACTGCATAAAACAAAACAAAAGCTACTAATATCTTAGGCTAATGGCACTTCCCCCAATGACATTTCTTTGGATTTCTGGATATGAAAGTCAGCAGTACCTACTCCCCAGGAATGTTTGATATTACCTACTAGCAATATTTTATTGATATAAAAAGAAACTTGTTTAGAGCCAAAACCTCTACACTCAATCAACTGTGGTGTGTGAGCCAATGCTATACTTACACTAGAAAAGTAACTGGTGTTAATTTTTATCTTAAAATGATAATTCACAATTAAATGTTGTTCTTTTATGTAGCTCCTTTGCTATGTAATTATGCCTTGCTAAGATCAATAAATACTAGCATGGTTGGTATTTCTAAGCTTATCCCTAACCCAGCCTTAAGTACACTGAAAGGCTAGAGGAAGCCACCTGAGACACATGCTGGGTGAATAAAAGCTGCAAATCCAAGTGCTTTCTTTTGAAACAGGATCTTATTCTGTAGTCCAGGCTGGCTTGGACTATGTAACTAAGGCTATCCTGAAATTTGCTGCCATCCTCCTGCTTCATCCCCATAAGTGCTAGAGTCACAGGCATGAGGCAGCGCGTCTGGCCAAGTAGAATGTTTTCACATTAGTGTCATTCTGGTCATTATTTGCCTTAAAATTGGATTTCCTTCCTTACCTTCTTTCTACAAGGGCTCTGGTCATCACTGGAATAAATTTTTCAAATCGAATGTAGCCAGTGGGTTCTTCTTCCTCTATCTAAACAGTTAAAAATAGTCATTTATTCACTCAACAAATATATTAAGCAACTACTTTTTTTTCAAACCCTGAGCCAAATGTTGAATTTGATGAGGAGGTTCGGGGCATGCATCGTGCTCATGGCACTTGTTTTTGCTAGGAGAGACACATATAATTCAAAATACCACAGCACTAGCAGCTGAGGATAGCGCTGTGCTTGCCATGCAACCAGGGGCACCTGAACTCAATCCCGGGCGCCCACATTAAAAACAAGGTGTGTAATTGCACAGTGGATTATCACTTACAGTTAACCTCTGGCATGTGCATGCATGTACACACAGCAAACAATACCAAGTATCCAATCTGTTTCACTGAGGGAAAGACCCTGTCTTTTTAGGATGACCTAAAACTTGCAGTGATCCTCCTGCAGCCCCACAAATGGTGGCATGTCAGACCTGAACCACCATCCCTGGCTTGAATGTCTAATTCTGGATATGTACAAACATGCGGAGAAGGAGTGTGGGTCTAGAGGAGCACACAACACAGGAAACTTCTCTGGTCTGGGCATCAGGGAAGTCACTGAAGAAAGTGCTGTTTGCTCTGGTTTTCAAGGACAAGAAGACTAAGGCTGGAGTACAGATTCCAACAGGCTCAGTTCTTCAAGGTGATGCTGAAGAGTGACAAGGCCTTATCATTTACAAGATTTCCATTCCCTGTTATCCCGAGAACAATGTAAAATCACTGACAGTCTCATGGGTGGGTGTGTATTGGAAAGAACACTGTTGTGGGTGAGGCAGCTTCTTCAGATATAGAAAGATTGTGCAGACAGGAGTGAAGGCCATGAGGGCAGTAGATGTTATATCCAGGAGACCTTTGAGAAGACTTGACAGGGCTGACTACAGTCACATGTTATGGATAAGGGGGTACAGAAGTCTAGGATGACCCCCAATTCTGACTGTTTTTCTTTGAAATGAAGAATAGTGACTAAGATCAAATGATTGCCAATCAACATCTCAAGGACCAACCTACATCTCAAATCATTCTTATACTTATAAAGTGCTTACCTGAGTAATAGAACTTTGTTCTGCCCACTCTAAGGTAAGAGAATACGAATCTAAAAATGAGAGATTTTGGTATCCAGCATTGTAGGATGAGAAGGAAACAGGTCTTTTCACCTGCAGTTCAACTATGACAGACTGACTAACAAAGCTCTATTGACCTAAACTTCCGTGTCAGGCAATTTATAAGGAGCTATAAATTTTGCACTCTCTTTCAAAAATGCTATTAAAAGGCTCATAGATCCCAATTCAACAGATGAGCTTTAAGGAGATTTATTGATTCAACAAAAAATAAATCTATAAGTTGCTATTAAGTGGGAAGCCCTGCCATTCAAATGACAACTCTTTTTAATGTTCATATTAAGAGTCATACCTCATATGAGTAGAGTCTTCAGACTCCAGGATCAGAGAGTCAAACCTATCTAGAGACATCATGTTTCATAATTTCTGTACCCATCTGTACTGGCTAGTTTTGTGTCAACTTGACACAGCTGGGGTTATCACAGAGAAAGGAGCTTCAGTTGAGGAAATGCCTCCATGAGATCCAACTCTAAGGCATTTTCTCAATTAGTGATCAAGGGGGAAAGGCCCTTTGTGGGTGGGACCATCTCTGGGCTGGTAGTCTTGGGTTCCATAAGAGAGCAGGCTGAGCAAGCCAGGGGAGGCAAGCCAGTAAAGAACATCCCTCCATGGCCTCTGCATCAGCTCCTGCTTCCTGACCTGCTTGAGTTCCAGTCCTGGCTTCCTTGGTGATGAACAGCAGTATGGAAGTGTAAGCCGAATAAACCCTTTCCTCCCCAACTTGCTTCTTGGTCATGATGTTTGTGCAGGAATAGAAACCCTGACTAAGACAAACTGGTACCAGCAGAGTGGGGTATTCCTGTGACAACCTGACCATGTTTTGGGGAGGTCTGTGGAAGGACTTTGGAATTTTGGGCTTGAAGATCCATTCGTTGTTAAGAGCTCTGTCAGATGTTTTGTAGGAGCTTGGAAGATAATGTTGAGAACAGTGCAGAAGATGGAGGCCTGGCTTGTGAAATTTCAGAGGGAAAATTAAAGACTCTTTTCAGGGCCATTCCTGTTTTGATTGTGAAGATTCTGTAGTTCTGGTTAGCTGGGGCTGAAGAATCAGCTGTGATTAACAAGATACCAGAACTACTAAAGCAAAAACTTTGCATTACTGGGACTATTGATGCTGGTTAGCTGGAGCTAAGAAATTAGCGGTGATTAAGAAGAGACCAGCATCATTGAGGTGACATTTTCTGGGAAGTGTTTTCTGAGAGCACAGTGGCTGTGTTCCAGATATAGCCAAAGTTGTACATTGTGCTGTGGCTGGACTTGGTAATGTGTAAGGGTCACCCAGGTGGTACTGGTTTTGAAGGCATGAAGGAGTTGAGCAGAGCAGCTGAGGCTTGGCACTGTGAGAGGCCATGGAAGGCCATTGGTGAAAGTGCAGCCTCAGTTGCAATTGATGGCCCAGGACTGAAGGGGTCATGCAGTGTTTTGGAGATGCCAGTACCATGAGATGACCACCAAGAGCAGCAGCAGCAGTGGATTACAGGCATCTGGAGCCTAGAGGATGACGCGTGTGCTACAAAGGGCATGGCTGGAGAAGTGACCCAAGCCCTTGGAGGAGCCCAGAAGATCGTGAGTTGGATCCCAGACATTGGACGGTTGGAGATTGACTTTTGCTTTTGATTGTGACTGTGCCCTGATATTTTCCCTCTTGAAGGAAGAAACTGTTTTAGTGGAGCCCACAGTTAAGAGACTTTTAATTGTAAAAAGACTTTGGATTTTAGAAGATATTGGACATTTTAAAGGGATTGACTTTTAATATTAAAGACTGTGGGACTTTTAATGTTGTTTAGATCTTGGGGGTGAATAAGAAATTAAGGGTTGAGGCTTACTAGTGATGTGTTTGTGTGTCAAGTTGACAAGGGGTCAATTGTACTGGCTAGTTTTGTGTCAACTTGACACAGCTGGGGTTATCACAGAGAAAGGAGCTTCAGTTGAGGAAATGCCTCCATGAGATCCAACTCTAAGGCATTTTCTCAATTAGTGATCAAGGGGGAAAGGCCCTTTGTGGGTGGGACCATCTCTGGGCTGGTAGTCTTGGGTTCCATAAGAGAGCAGGCTGAGCAAGCCAGGGGAGGCAAGCCAGTAAAGAACATCCCTCCATGGCCTCTGCATCAGCTCCTGCTTCCTGACCTGCTTGAGTTCCAGTCCTGGCTTCCTTGGTGATGAACAGCAGTATGGAAGTGTAAGCCGAATAAACCCTTTCCTCCCCAACTTGCTTCTTGGTCATGATGTTTGTGCAGGAATAGAAACCCTGACTAAGACACCATCAGTATGTGAACAATTTCTTTAGAACCCTCTAAGGGCTGAGGTGAGCAGTTTGACAATTCATGTTAATGCAGCTGTGTTGTACTTGGGCAATAGTCTGAAAACCCAACACACAGAAACTTAAAAATTAAATATCTGGCACAGGTGCAGCTCAATGGTAGAGTGTTTATGGACTCTGTGGTTTAATCCTTGGAGCAGACTTTGTAAAAGTCAATCTCTTGTGTCTCCTAGAAACTTCAGAGACACTATACTCATGAAGTTTCACCAACATGGCTGCCTACACATGACCTGAGCAAGGACAACACCAACAGATATGCTAACATGGAAGAGACAAAGTTGAAGAAGCCTCAACCCTAGACAAAGCACTACAGGCACCTAATGACATTCTGCCACCCTCACAGATCAGTGCCTTGCTCAACCATCGTTAGAGAAGCACCCTTCTGGAGTAGATAGGAACAAACAGAGAACCACAACTAGACAATGTGCAGACAGTGAGAGACCTTGGAACACGCAGTCCTAAGTGGAATGTCTCCATCAAATCTCTCTCTTCAGGGCTCAGGGAACTCTGCTAAAAAGGAGGCAGGAGGAGTGTATGAGCCAGAGGAGATGGAGGCCACCAAGGCAACAAGGCCCTCTAAACACAGCAGGGCTGACACACATATGAACTCAGAGACTACGGCAGTTGCACAGGGCCTGTGTGGATCTAAGCCAGATGGGGTCTTGTGCTGAGAGGGGAAGTGGACACAGCACCCATCCCTAACTTATACACATCTCTAACTGATAACCACTCACAAATGAAAAATGAGTTTTGTTCAATGGAGTCTCACTGGAGATACAAACCTCTCTTAAGGATGGGCTCCATGCCCAGCAGTAGATGGCCAACACAAAACGAACTCAATGGCATTTTGGGAAGTTTCTTTTTTTTTTAACCTTACAGGTCATATATATATATATATATATATATATATATATATATATATATATATATATTACAATTTCTGATTGTTTTTTGTTTTTATTATAATTTTTAGATGCCCATTTGTTTTCTAAGGAAAGAGAGAAAGAAAGGAGTGCCAAATGAGGTAAAAGGGGGGGGGGGTGCAGAGGATCTGAGAGGAATCAGGGAACCACAAATCATAATCAAAATGTACTGTTTGAAGAAAGTTCTATTTTCTCACATACACAGGTAACTGAGAGATGCTGAAAATGGGAGAAATGGGCATCCAGGGAAGAACATGCTAACTGCTTACCCAATACCACATGGTCAGGTGGTCAGGCCTGAAACATGCATGCCAGTAACATCATATGCACTGTATTTATATATTTAGGAAAGCATATGTATGTAACAACAATTAAAGACAAAGAGGTCATAAACTTAGAGAGAAAGGGTTGGGTACATGAAGTGTTTAAGACTCTAAACTTTAGAGAGAGGAAAGAAGGGGAAATGATGTAATTATAATCTCAAACAAATAAAAAGAGTCTGTCCCAGAAGATCATTTATAGAGCAATAATTTGTTTACATTTATTTATCATGTATATGTGTGAGTGTGGGCATACTTGTGCCACGGAATAAGGAGGTCAGAGGACAATTTGCAGGAGTCAGTTCCCTCTTTCCACCATGTGGAAGGATAGGACTCAGGATCAAGCATCTCACTAGCACACAGTGAAAATATTAAAATTAACAGCTTGATTTTCCCTTCTTATTCCTTCAGAAATTGTTCCAGAGTAGGACAATTGTTTTCATGTCCGCTAATCCTTCTATGTCCCCTAAACAGCTCTAGAACAGACGACAGCTACCTTTACAAAATCAAATCCTTTATCTTACAACAGAGCTTCATCAACCTACTAACTTTAGTATTCCAAAGTGCAGTTCTGTAACTCCATCTGAATTATATTAGAGCTGACAAATGACATATAATATGTTCCTTATGCACCTCCCTGGGTCTCTCATCACTAACAAGCCCTCGGTGATGAGAACATTAAGGTTAAAACTCTACAGATGATTTTTGAGATTTTTTTTTAAAGTTTTTTAAACTGTCTTATTGTTCTATTGCTGTGAAGAGATGGAAACTCTTACAAAAGAAAGCATTTAATTGAGACTTGCTTACAGTTTCAGAGGTTAGTCCATTATCATCATAGTGGAGAGCATGGCAATATATAGGCAAATACCGGAGAAGTAGCTAAGCTACAACATGATCCACAGGGAGGGGGAGGGGGAGGGGGAGAGAGAAGGGAAGGGAAGAAGAGAGGGAGGGAGAGAGGAGAGAGCACACACACACTCTCTGGGCTTGGCATGTCACCTTCAATGACATACTGTCTCCAAGACCACACCTCCTTCAAATCCTTCAAATCCTTTCAAACAGTTCCACTCCCTAGTAACTAAACTTTCATATATATGAAACTATTAGGACCATTCTTATTCAAATCACCACATTAGTGGTGAATGTTAGAGACAAGCTCTAAACAATCAGAATAGCAAAAGCAGGTATAAAGTTTTTCTTTTCTTTTCTTTTTTAGATAGAGTCCTGCTATGTTACCTAGGCTTGCCTTAAAACTCTTAATCCTCCTGCCCAAGCATCTCTAGGTTGATATTATAAGTTTTTGCCATCATGTCTAACATAAATCTTCTTCAGTTTAAAGAGAAAGGATTATACATACACACACAGACAAGCACACACACATACGCACAAACGCACACACACACACACATGCATGCACACACACACACACACACACACACACGTACACGCGCGCGTGCACTTTACAATTTAAAAGTAAGAAAAGGGCTGATAAGGGACTCTGAGGGCGACAACATTTACTGCAAAAGGCTGGTAACTGGAGTTCAGTCCCAAAACCCCAGGAAAGGTAGAGAGAAAGGAACAGACTCCACAAAGTTGTCCTCTGACCTTCATATGTCCACCATGGCATACATGTGCATGCCCAAACACACCACACATATATACATGCACATAAGCACATGCACACAATTTTTCAGTCCATTTTAAATGTTTCTTAGTCCATTTTGAAAATCTAAAATTCTTTCCATGACTCGACACTGCCCTCTAGAGGCCATATCTATATTTCTCTAAATGTAGGTAAGCAATGACATTTAAAACATGACTATTCTAAATACGACATTCATGGAATGTTTCATGAGTGACAAGAACTATTTTATTATAAATGATTTTATATTCAAATAATTAATTTTATTTTAGTATAGTTTTTAACAGAAAGTTGCAAAGATAATAAAAGAATTTTCACCTGCATTCCTATTGCTTTAAATTCTTTAGATATTTTATTGAGGCAAGATTGACAAACTAAAATTATACATATTTAATGAATACTTTAATATACATATAGAGTGAAATTATACATATAGAGTAAAATACAAATAGATGCTTTAATATCCATATAAAGTGAAATTATTACTACAACTCAGGTAATTAGCATATTTATCACCTCGCTGATTTCCGTTTTTTTCTATAACAAGAACAATTAAGATCTATCTTATTTGACTCACTGTGAGTTGTTTAATGTCTACCTGATGAAGCAGTGTGAGTTTTATGAGATAGGATATGACTGCTTTGTGAACCCTGAGAGTTGATGATAACAGTAACACTACCCAGAATACAAACCCTTCTGCTCCTATGCTGTGCAATGAGACCTTTCTTAGAGGGCTCCGTGTAGAAGCTCCAGGCGTGAGTACACCTCACTAACCACACAAACCTGCTTCTTCGGAAGTGTGGCCTTGCCTCGCTGTTTACTGTTGCTTCGTTCTGTTTGTATGATGCTAGAGTCTGGGGAAATGGACCACTCTTAAGGCCAGGCCCCGTGCCCAGCAGTACAACACAAGCAAACTCAAGGGCATCTCTGGACATTCTTTGTCTCATAGTGCTTTGTTAGGGCCTGCCTGCCTGCCTTCCACTTACCTGACAAGTCTTTTGTGTATATATTATGGTTTCCCAGTTCTGTGGGTTTGGGATTCCTGTGTGTTGAGCATGTGTATCTCTGCATCTATAAATGTTTCTTGTGCTTTTTCTTTGGGTGTTTTTCTTCTGTTTGTTTATTTTATTTTACTTTATTTTTCATTGTATAAGCCTGTTAGTTTTCTAAGAGAGAAAGGGTGTGAGTTTTGAATAGGAGGGGAGGTGGTGATCTGGGAAGAATTGGGGGACAGAAAACCATATCAGAATATATTGCATAAAAAAGTCTATTCTCAATTTTAAAAAGTTGACTAGAACTATGTTTGAGCTATGATCTCATTAGTTCATTAACATTCAAGAAAATCTTCTCACAAAATAAACAACCAAAACAGACGTAGAGATCAACATGAAGAAAAAGGATCCTACACAGAGAACTCTGGGAGACAGGAAAGAAGAACATGAATCCAAGAACAAAACAAGTGCCTGGAAACCCATGCCATCAGAAGCAAGAAACTCAGTAAAAACATTACAAGAGTAAGCTAGGAAGGCTGCAGAGAGAAGACAGAGATGGAACAGTCTGGAAGCACACAAATGACCTGAAGAATTCTAAGAGATAACAAGAAGGAAAACAGGTACATAAAAATCAACGCCATAGCTGCAAGGCCTTTTTCTGCAGCAAAGGGATGTAAGTCACTGGTTTGAAGGCCACCAGGTCCTTAATACAAATGAAAGTGCATCTACATCCAGACAAACCATTATGAAATTTCAATTTCTAAAGACAAAGAGAAGAAAAGCAGTCCTCTCCTCCAGACAGGAACTTTTAATTAAGAAATCACTGGGACTGGAGAGATGGCTCAGTGGTTAAGAGCACTGACTGCTCTTCCAAAGGTCCTGAGTTCAAATCCCAGCAACCACATGGTGGCTCACAACCATCTGTAATGAGAAGACAGCTATAGTATACTTACATATAATAACAAATCTAAAAAGAAAAAGGAAGGAAGGAAGGAAGGAAGGAAGGAAGGAAGGAAGGAAGGAAGGAAGGAAGGAAGGAAGGAAGGAAATCACATACAAAGGATGGATCCAGACTATCTCAACAGCATCACCAGGAGTCTAACAACACACAGTGCTTGCTGTGTATTGATGTTTGGTTGGCTGGCTGGCTGGCTGGCTGGCTGGCTGGCTGGATGGTTTGCAGTACTAAGGACTAAACCTAAAGCTTCAGGTGTATTGGCAAGTACTTCATTCTGGACTATACCCTCAGCCCTTTTTGGTTTTAGTTCTTATAATTTTTTGAGACTCTAAATTCACTCTGTGATCCATGCAGCCTTAAACTTGAAATCCTTCTGCCTCAGCCTCCTGATTAACTAGAATTACAGGCCTGTACCACCAAGCCTAGCCCCAAACTCTTAACAAAATTCTATCCCCAGCAATAAAAAAATTAAAAAATAAAGAAGTCTCAAAAATATTACCTCCTTTCTAAGAAGTTATCAAAGAATGTGTCAAATATGAAAGAAATGAGAAATAATACAGAGTCTAGAGGGGAAAGAGCAGTTCCCAGAAACCCCTCCTGACAACTGTGTAGCACATGCAGAGGCTAAGCACCCACACTAGAGGGTTTTACTAAGGACATGGCTGCACTGAGGACCATCAGTATTACAACCCCTGCTATGATGCCATCATTTTATCCAAGATCAGGATTCTGGAAAAAGCCTGACCCAAGTCATCACTGGCGCATCTTTAACACGTGCTGAACAGCTTCTGCTCACTCTCCTGTGGTTCTCCTTGGTGATGGCACAGCCTTCCCTGTATTCCTAAGTAGATGTACTTTAACCTAATCCTAAAATCCAGAATGTAAGGCCAACTGAGCTTAGAAACAAAAACTAAGCATGGCTGACTCCTGATCATGGTGTTCTGCACATTTGACACCCAGTTCCCATCACAGCTCCTCTGGGTAACAGCAATACTGTCATAGTTACTATTCTATTGCTACGAGGAGACACCTTGACCAAGAAACTTAGAAAAGAAGCATTTAATTGGAGGCTTGCTTACAGTTCCATAGGGTTAGTCCATGATCCTCATGGTGGGGAACAGCGGCAGGCAGGAGGCATGGAGCTGGAGCACTAGCTAAGAGCTCACATCTGATCCCAAGTTGCAGGCAGGGAGAGAAACTGGATCTAGCACAGGTTTCAAAACTCACCTCCATGCCCCTATGACATACCTTCTCCAACAAGGACATACCTCCTAACCTTCCTAAATAGTCTATCAACTGAGAACCAGACATTCAAATAAATGAGCCTATTGGGCCATTCTCATTCAAACCACCACAAATGGCTCCTGTGAAAATGTTTTTCTATTTAACCTCTGTTTCTAAGAAATATCACCAGACAAGCTCTACTGCATGCTGACATTCTCCCACCTCCTCTGGCTCTGGCAGTCCCACCAAGTCTCTTGAATGTCTATAGCTTAGTGTTAGCTTCTTAGAGTATCCACAGGACCACACATGACATCCAAAGGGACATAAAGGATACGGGCAGTGAGATGGCCTTCTAAGTAAGGCTGACTCGTTGCTTTATAGGCCAAAGTGGGATGTAGTGCTGTGGACACAGATTATCTGTCTCTGGAAGTCCAGTGATAAAATTTTTATGAGAGGTAACTGAGAACATGCTATAGAGAGGATCATTCTTGCAGGAACCGACATGTCAGCATCCTGACAAGAAGGGAAGAACAATGTTATAAAGCAGCAGCATTTACAAGTGGTACTGAGGCCTGTGGGAGAAGGAGAAACTGGGGTTTTGTTAAGCAGTTGCTAGATGTTAAGGCCACATGGCTCCCTGGCAGCCTATAAAGAAGCACTTGCCTCTTAGAGTAAAAGGCAGACTCTGTCATACATCAATTAAACAGAAGTGGTATAATTCCATGAAGAGGGGTAATAAATAACTTAGTACTGTTGGATATACAAAATTTTTGATGCATATCTTTATTTTTTAGGACATTTTAAAAACATTAAACCATCACTGATGCTTAATCATCAAAGTCAACTTGCTTGTATTAAGAATCACACTGGAAGACAGGTGATAGTTCAGCAGTTAACAGCTCATAACCAAATATTAGAAATCATCTTGGAAACGCCCCTGTGGGTGTGTCTATCAGAGTGCTTCCAGAAAGGGTTAATCAAAGAAGGAAGACCCACCCTAAGGGTGGGCGGCATCAAAGGGACAAGGAGGCTGGGGGTAATGTGACCAGCTGTCACATGTTCCTGCCACCTTCATCCCCTTCCACGATGGACTCCAACTGTGCACCAAATGAGCCTGTCCTTCCTCAGGCTGTTATTGTTAGGTATTTTGTCACGACAAGAAGAAAAGTAACTTATAGACCATCCTTAGCCAAGGCTTCAAAAACAAACAACAAACAACAAACAACAACAACAACAACAAAACCAGGCTGTGGAAAGGCACATGCACTCCAGTTTAGCATCCCTGAAATAGAAAATGCAACAGTTAAAGAGGCATTTACATCATCTGGCAAAACAGGTTCTTATGGCCAGAGTCCTGGCTGCAAAGGCCTGGCATGTGGCCATGTTAGAGAAACCAAGCTGCAGGCCCCTTTCATGATGCTGACTAGGCAAATTCTCTGGAGGCTCTAGGCGTGCACCCATCCCTTTCTAACAGTAGGTGGCACTGTCGTGCTGCAGAAGACTCACCCTGGGCAACAGGCACCCCTTGGGAACTGCCACATCTCTCCTACAAGGTAGACTGAGAAATTGAGTTAAACTCCAGCATAACCCAGCTGGGGAGGCACTGGGCCTAGCAGGGGAAGAAAGTAAGTGCATGCTGAAGGGAGAAATGAAACCAGCTAGTGTGACTAGGAGGCAAGTGTCATGGTGAACAGAGGGCTAAAATACAAGACTGGGGAAGTAATATTGCCTCAGGTGCTTCCCATGACACAGGGCCCTCCCCTCTGGCAAGGAACCCAAGTGGGAAAGACTTGCTACCAGGGTGGTTCTCAGGGACCTGGAATAAATAACTGATAACTAAACAGCACATGAAACAGAAAGGTCCATTTTCTCCTTAGCATGGACTGACTGGGACAGATATGCATGAGCCAGATTATGTCCCTTGGAAGATGGTAGAGGAACAACATACTGTCCACTCAGGGCATCAGGGACATCAGGGACATGCTGCTGAAAACAGCCTAAGCAGCGCTCAGCTCCAAGATGCTCTCCTTGTCAGGGAAGTGTAACTTTAATTTTTTGAAGTGCCTAGTTTTAAAAAAAAAAGATTTATTTATTTTTATTTATATGAGTACACTGTAGCTGTCTTCAGACACACCAGAAGAGGGCATTGGATCCCATTTAGAGATGGTTATGAGCCACTATGTGGTTGCTGGGAATTGAACGCAGGACCTCTGGAAGAGAAGTCAGTGCTCTTAATCACTGAGCCATCTCTCCAGCCCTGAAGCACCTACTTTAAATGCTTTAACTTCCATTTTAGCCCACCACCCACCAGAGGTAGTGGGAAAGAAAGGATACAGGGAAAATAGACCTATTTAGAAAGGTTCTTTGGAGCAACTTCCATCTGTGTTGTCTGGAAATCAGTTCAGTTCACAAGTTAGCAGTGGCAGCTTGATCCACTCGCAAACACCTCAGGGATACATCGGCAGTCCAGTTCGGTAGAGTTGGGATAGCAAACATGAATCAGAAGAGTAGCACTACACAGCAGAGACAGCCAGGCCTCAACCTTGGCACAAGTCAGCAGCAGGAGGGACCAGCAGGAATGCCAGAAGTTCTTGGCTATATCTCACTCGAAGATGAGAGATCCACAAGCATTGCATACTAGTTCTATAAACAAGCCTAGCTCTGCCTCCATCACTGTCTGTCGAGTCCTATGTATGCCCTCCAAACATCACGTGACCTCAGCATGCGTGTCTGTCTCAGCTGACATCACTCTGCTAATCAGCCCAAGTCCACAAAAGCAGCAAGAAACTGCAGCACACCACCAGAAGTTTTTTGGCTCATTTCTCTCTATGGAGTCCTGACAAATGTAGCTCAACTATACAATGTAAGGCAGACCAATACATGCACGTCATTATCAAAGAATCCTTCATCACGTGTCCTTTCACATGCTTGCTTTACCAAAACACTCTTTCTCATGTGTCTGCTTCAGCTAAATGTTCCTTCACAAGTCTGCCTTAGCCTTTCACCTGTGTCCACTTCAGCTAAACATTCCCTCACATGTTTGTCCCAGCAAAACACCATCCAACTGACTTCTCAAAGAATGCTTAAGTTTCCATTTCAGGGAGGTTCACTAGATCACTGGGTACACAAACCTGCGCTGATTAACGTCTACAGGCTGATGTGCCAGCCAGCTCTCTCTGGCCCAAGTAATGGAAACCATGTGAAGCTGTTTAATCACAGAAGCTACGAGAAAACCAAAAACTGAAGTACGATGCTATTCTTGATTATCAACTTGACTATACCCAGAATTAACTAAAACCCAAATGGCTGGGCACATCTGTGATGAGTTTTTTGTTGTTGTTTGTTTTTTGTAATCATTTGAACTGGGAAGATACACTTTTAATCTGGATCTTTGATTTAGGAAGCTAGAACTTTAATCCACATCTTTTGAGGTGGGAAGACCTACTTTTATGTGGACCACATGTTCTGCTGGGCAGCAAACATAAGGGACATGGGAGAAGGAAGCTCTCTTTTTGCCTGCTTGCTCTCAACCTTGCTAGCAAGTCCATTCCATTGCTGGCATTAGAGCCCACTTCTTTGGGATTCTGGCATAGACTGAAAGACCAACTGAGACATCCAGCCTGATGGACTGGACCTACTGGATTCTTGGATGTTCCATTCATAGGCAGTCATTGTTGGATTAGCTAGACCATAGCCCAGCTGAAAGTTATTCTAATAAATATGATATGTATATATTGAAAGACTCCGAGAGGAGCCCCTCGCTCTGGCCTCGGGGATAATAGCGGACACCCAAGAACTCACGAGAGACCAAGCTTGATGCAAACCACATGAAGCTTTATTCGGGGAAAGCCAGAGCTCTGGGGACGACTCATATCCCACACAGGGGTAGAGGAGTTGACCACAAGGGGAAAGGGGTCCCAGTTTTTATAGGCCCTCAGGGGGGAGAGAAGAAGTGGGGAGTAGGGGATTTCCAGATCTAAACAATGTCTATTCTCAAGAAATGGGTATGGGAGGGGTACAAGGAAAGAGTCTAGTGCAGGTGTAGCAACTCCGGATTGGCCCCGGCTGTGGTTGCTGGGGAGATTTTCTGACTCTATCCCAGCAACCAATATCACAAACACCTGGCAATGGGCTTCATCAGTGGGCACACACATGGGTTCAAGGAGTGGCCAGAGCATTGTGCACCTCTATTTTTTCTAAATCAGTGAAGCTAGTTCTGCTAACAATGAAATCTATTTTGCCAATCTCCAGGCTTCTGTGACCTTTTACATTCTGTCAGGATCTTTCATATTATGTGTGTGTGTGTGTGTGTGTATATATATATATATGTGTATATATATATATATATATATACAAACATATATAAACACGCAATTATTCTGTAAAAACATTGAAACTTTTATCTGAAAATTAAATTCTCTTTCATGTGCATGAAATTTGCATCTCTAGCTTTTAAATTTCTCAGCTCTCTGCTTTCTGAAGATCAGAAATCTCCTGAAATAGATCAGTTTTTAAATTCTTCAACATTGATTCATTTGTTTAATATATACATGCATTTGTTTAATATATACAGATATGTATGTATATATAGTTGATATGTATATGAATATAGTATGTTATCATATACATGTATATATGTACATATAGTATATACATGTACATGCATATGTGCATTTATGTACATGCATATATAGATGATATGTATATGTGTGATATGTATGATATATACATATCATATATATGACATGTATGATACATACATATCACACATATATGTATGTATAATATAAACATATCACATATATGTATGTATATATATATATATATATATAGAGAGAGAGAGAGAGAGAGATTCTACAAATTCTGTTACTCTACAGAATACTGAGTAATACACAAAGAGATGCTGAGATATGTTTTCAAGAGCACAGAACATTAACAAAATAGAGGGGCCCAGAAAGACACTGCTTTCCACCCACAACAGGCAAATGTGGAGGAGAAGGCGGCTGAGGATGTCTCCCCAATAAAAAACACAGTTCTATCTTAGTCCTAAAACCTAAATCAATAGTCAATAACACAGGGCATTTTTTGAGACATCTTTTACCTTTCCTGTGTAATTAGTTTAAATTCTCTATAATTCTATTCAAGTTAGAATTCAAAGAACATAGATCTTTAAATAGTCTCTCTCCTCCCAGCTCCTTCGCATTGATGATCCTGGATAGCTCTGACTTAATACCAAGGGCAAGGCTGTTGAGTAACAACAGTGTGCAGTAAGATTCACACTAGCCTTCCTTGTCACAGCTGCTGGCTTTTATAACATCCTATACAGACAGGAATTACTTAAGCAAGCTGCTAATCTTAGAATATTAAACAGATGAATCAATGTTGAGGAATTTTAAAACTGATCTATTTCAGGAGAATTCTCATCTTCAGGAAGCAAAGAGCTGAGAATTTTAGAGATGTATCTGCTCTAAAATTCAAACAGATGAAAGCTACAGAATTTAACTTTCAGATACACATTTCAATGCTTTTACAGACTAATTGTGTGCGTGTGTGTTTGATGATCTAGGTAGGGTTTTTCAGATTCCTAATACATATTAAAACGCACATTCTCCTTTCCCGATCTTCAGTCTCACTTCTTTTCTGTTTACTGGGTACACACTCATTCTTTTTTTGTTTGTTTTAGTTTGATTTTCTAGAGACAAGGTTTTTCTTTGTAGCCCTGGCTGTCCTGGAACTCACTCTGTAGAGCAGTCTGGCCTTGAACTCAGAGATCCACCTGCCTCTGCCTCCCAACACTGGGGTTGACTCCCTCTCTTCCTCCCAGTGTTCCTGCCTTTCCCAGCACCAGCTCCAGCTTAATGAGTAAACCATTTTAAACCAGTCATCTGGAACAAGAACTTTGGGTGGGGGGTAGGTGGATTCACAGGAAAAACAGGCCTTCTCCTCATTTTTATTCAAAAACTTTTAAAATTCTAAAGTAGAAAAAAATGTTTTCTTAGAACTTAGAATTTCTTACTAAATATTTCAAAATAGTAATGAGAAGCTGATGCTACTGCTATGGTTTGTGTCTGAAATCTCCCCACAGGCTCATGTTTCCCACCCTTGTTACCTAACTGGTAGCACTATTTGGGGAAGGCCATGGAACCTTTAGAGAGTGAAGCTGGTAGACACAGGTGGCCAGAGGTGGCCCTTTGAAGGTTACACCCACCCTTGCTTCCAGCTTCTCTGGCACACCATGACCTGAGAGGCTCTACCACGCTTTTCTGGCCACAGTGGACTGGAGCCTTCTACAACAGTGGTTCTCAACCTATGGATGGTTACCCGTTTGGCAAACCTCTAGCTCCAAAAAAAATTTGCATTATGATTCATAACAGTAGCAAAATTACAGTTATGAAGTAGCAACGAAGATAATTTTATGGTTGGGAGTCATTAAAACATGAGGAAATGTATTAAAGGATCAGGGTCACAGCACTAGGAAGGGTGAGAACTACTGCTGTTTTAAAACCATGCACCAAACAAGTCTTTGCTCCCTCAGACAGTCTCTGTCAGGTACTGTGCTCACAGCAATGTGAAACAACTAAGAGTTGCCAAGGTGCTGCTGTCTGAGCAACAGTCCTCCTAAGTTTAAACTACCTGCCTTTTACAGTGTTTGAAAACTGGTTTGTGATATATTATTTAATGTATCTTTGAGATAACTCTGAAGTAGGCATTACTATGGAGAGGTTGATAGTCATAGAAATGAAGTGGCTTGCCCTGTTCTAGAATTAACTGCCTTCCCCATCACTCTGCACACTTAGGACTCATAAAGGAAAGGCATCTTTAATATAGCACTCATGCAGCTCTGGCTAATGTGCAAAGAGGAGCTGGCCCTGAATCGACAATTTGACTAACTTACACGATCTTACAACGCTTCTGCATCTCACATATGCTATTTTCCTTAAACCTCTTTACGGTCCTGACCTCACGTTCCACTTTAAACAATTTAAACAGAGACAGGAGAATGCAAGTCTGACCACTTGGACAGATGGGAGATTTACACAGCAAACGTACTTCCAGAATTATTCTCACTATTTCTTAAGTACACCAGTGTTGCTCTTTTTGAACAGTTGCTACCCAGGTTCACCTTGTCCATCTGGCAGAACTGTGCTTTTCCTGATAAGAGCACAGAGCCTTAATGGCAGGGTGGTTGTGACCCTGTGCCACCCCTTGAACTGCTACTTAGAAATATGTTCTTTGAAATGGGATGAGCCTAATGGCCAGTTCTAAATCAATTTTCTTCTTTTGCTATAGAAATAGAGCCTAACTGAAGGTCAATCTTGGTAAATTAATGTTGGATAAACTTTTTAAAATGTATTTATTTTATGTATATAAGTGCTCTGTCTTCTGACACACCAGAAGAGGTCAGCAGATCCCGTTACAGATGGTTGTGAGCCACCGTGTGGTTCCTGGGAATTGAACTCAGGACCTCTGGAAGAGTAGTCAGTGCTCTTAACCACTGAGCCATCTCTCCAAGCCCTGGAGAAACTTTCTTCACATCCCTAAACTTCCATTATAGTACAAGTTTTTCATTCCTACAGTTTCTAACAAGTCTGGTGAGTATAGCTCTTAACTTATAGTCATATTGGAGGCACTCCTTTAGCTAAATTCCACTTTGTGTAACTTAATATTTCCTAAGCAAGCTTATTAGTAAATCCTTTGTAGCATCAATTTTACTACTTCAAGTTTATCTGCATCAACCTAAAATTCCAAACTCCTTCTTTTTAACATAGCATTGAATAAACAAGGACTCTACCAAGTATAAGGAGCAAGAAGACAGGACAAATTCTACTTCGTTGCTTTTCTTTCTCATTCCTTGTTAATATTCCAACAACCTCTCACTGCCCCCAAGCAAAGAAAAGCAACTCTCTTACATGTTTCTCCAACTGGTGGTCTAGGCAGCTTTTTTCCCCCCCCGAAGGTCTCTCTTTGTTCAACTAAAACTTTCATTTCATGTTCAACCAGAGATCTTTCTGGAAAGCAAAATGGAGTATGAAGCTCCAGGGGCATGGACTGTCCATCCACGCTTCCTTTCTCCTAGCCTCAGCTCACACAGCAAATGATTACAAGAGACTTTTGTTTTGGATTAAGCTCCTATACTAGGTCCCAAAACAGACTTAAAAAGAAAAACTGGAGTCACCCATAATAAAGTTAAACACAGCCAAACAGAATTCCCCGCGAAAGCCAGTTTCAATGGGCAAGATAATAGAATCCTTCTGTTTTAATCTTTGGGGGGAAGGGGAGGACTTGCCTGGAGTAACTTGTTAATGATTCTCCTATTGTTTAGCATCTCTCTTCCCTGCCTTATAAGGAAAGTAACTCAAACCAATCAGATCTTTGTTCCCTAGGGTTGAGGAAGGCAGAGCCACCAGTCTCCTCTGGTCAGAAATGCTTACCCATTTCAATTAATCTATAAACACAAAGAAAAACCAATCAAAATCTTTTAACTAATGTGGTTAATTTTTGTTGTTATTATTATGAATAATAGTAACTTTTAGAATTTTAGACTGATTAATATTCTTATTAACCAGATTAAAATTGAAGGATTTTATTTTCATGCCCATTGAAACTGGCTTTCCCTGGGCAGTGGTGGCACACACCTTTAATCCCAGCACTTGGGAGGCAGAGGCAGGTGGATCTCTGAGTTTGAGGCCAGCTGGCCTACAGAGCGAGTTCCTCTGTGCCAGGACTGCACAGAGAAACCCTGTCTCAAAAAAAACAAAAAAAAAAGGGCTGGTGAGATGGTTCAGCGGGTCTTGCTGACTGCTCTTCTAAAGGTCCTGAGTTCAAATCCCAGAAACCACTTGGTGGCTCACAACCATCCATAAGGAGATCTGACTCCCTCTTCTGGAGTGTCTGAAGACAGCTACAGTGTACTTACATATAATAAATAAATACATCTTAAAAAAAAAAGAGAGAGAGAGAGAAACTGGCTTTCCTGGAGAATTTGTTTGGCAATGTTTAACTTTATCATGTGTAACTCCATTTTTTTCTATTTAAGTTTATTCTTTAGTCTATTGTTATTGTTGTTGTTGTTATTATTATTTGTTCTGAAGCTTAGTTTTATTTCCTCAAATAAATAAAAACTAGAGTCTCTCTGTATACCCTTGAACCAACATTATTATTAAATACACCTGTTACTGGTCTTTCTCCACGTGATCAGACTTCTTTGTCTTCACTGGCTTATTTTCAACTAATTTAAAAACTATCAATAGTTGCCTTCACAACTTGATCAAAATGCTTACGGGTTCCATTGGTTGACTTATGTGCACAGGTATTCTAACACTCTCAAACAACACCCTCAGTAAGTTAGGGCAGTTTCAGTTTGAGGTAAGGGTTTTTGGGTTAGTTGTTGGTTGGTTGGTTGGTTGGTTGGTTGGTTGGTTGGTTGGTTGGTTGGTTGGTTTGTATTACAAGTTCTAGAGTCAGCTCAGTGACACTTTCTCAACCATGTACCTACCTCTGCAATGAAATCATGCAGCTCTCCTTCAGTCGGGCAGCATCCTAATGACCTGATAATTGTCCCAATCTCTCTAGAAAAAAAAAAGTTGTGAAAAGTTTTAGAATATAAATTCTGGAGAGGCAACTGTAGTATAAATTATCAAATAATTGTTGAAATTATTTCAGATTACAGGTAACATAGCAAAGCACCTCACTTAAGTACTGGCTCACAAATACATGAGAAACTTCCTGGGAAAAGAAAAGGTTGCAAGAAGCAAAGCAGCCCAAGGTTTTCAATAACTAGCAAATCAAGCCCTGACTAGTTCAAAATCTCAAAGCTCCAGAAAAGGAATAAGGACAAAATGAGGGGAGGAAGAAACAATGTCTGCCACTTGATGGCTGGTTTTAACTGTTGTTTAACTCTGATAGAGAAAGAAAGAGAATATAGGTTAACCATTTAGTACATTAATACACTCCAGCACAATCTAACTGTAGCCTTGCACTGTGGTAGCTTGGGGGCTACAGGAGGAAGAAGAGACAGGCTGGGTTAAATTTTCCTTCACTCTGCTTATACTCCTACTTGTTTCAGTTGAATTCTGTTCTCTTATCTTGCAAAAGCAAATGCTTACAAAGCTATCTGTAGAAAGTTGACTATGTTTGCTAACGAAAGAATGTCCCAATGGCTACCCACATCTGCTTTTGTAAACACACTTAAACTACAATAGAAACATCCTTTTGGTGTTCATGAGACCCAGAGACCACCCTCACAAGGTCTGTGCAGACAGGAATCTTCACATTGTTACTCAAACTATAAAACCTGTAAGAAACTGTGGGATGGAATCAGACTTTGCAAAACACTAGCTTTGGTCTATGTCCACTGCACTAGAAAGTTTGGAAGTTCTGAATAGAAAGATCTACAACAGTGTTCTGTCATAGGAAAGTGAAAATGGGCCTGGATACGATCTATTACTCCTTGAAGACAGAAAAGTATATGAAAAGGATAGAGCCCCTTTTTCTTCCTCTGGAGACATCAATGAAGGCAGCAATGTGAACTACTGCCTCTACTATGCTAAGAGCCAAGTTTGTAACTCATTGGTTGAGCACTGGGCTTGTGTCTTGGGAAGCATAAGTGTCTGTCTCTCTGAAGATGAGTAGCATGCCCAGCTAAATGCCCAGCTAAATGGCAGACAGACACATGGCCAGAGAGAGTAGCTCACTAAGAGTTACCTTTAGCGACATTGCAATGAAGGCAATGCAGAGGGTGGCTGATAGGAAGAGAGAAGGGGAAATGAGGAAGGGACAAGAAGGTGGTATTTAAACGCCAGGCTTTCTAAATGTTTCTGTAGATAGTAATGAAGTGAGATGAATCTATTTCAAGAGCTCTCCATGTGTGAGGCCCTTAGTTCAAATCTGAACACCAGCAGGGATGGAAAGTACCCAAGTCCATGTGGTGGGAAGAAAGGGCAATCACAGTAGATGCCCTGGTGACTCAGAGCTTCCCTTGTTTCCCAGGCTGGATACACAGAGCCTAAGCAATCCTCCATGCTACTCTCACACAAAGCACTGGTGAGAGAGGAGTGATGGGAGCCAGGAGCCTGGGAACACAGCAGAAGGGGCCAGGTGGGCACCGCAGAGCTCCAGATGGCTTCTAGACGGGCTGAGATGCTGGCCGTAGTGAGGAAATCAGGCTGCTGATGCTACAGCCCCAGGAACAGTGATGCTCCTGGGGATGAGAAACAGAGAAAAGAAAACTCAGGCAAGAAAAGGGTCAGGTCTTTGCACTGAAAGAGAAGGAGGCTTAGGAAGAAAGAAAATTGAAAGGGAGATGTAGGAAAAGGCCAAAAGAGATGAAAACACCAGATGTAGCAGCACACACTTGCAATCCAAAGCATTTGGGAAATGTAGGCAAGAGAATCAGCAGCTCAAACCCTCTCCTACACAGCAAGTTCAAAGCCAGCCTAGGCTACATGAGACCCCCATCTGAAAGCAAACAAAAAAGAGATGAAAATGTAATTTCAAGAAACACAAAACAGAAGTGTCAACAACGAGGACAGAGTTCAGAAAAACCAGCAAATGAAACAAAATTCTGAGATAAAAAAGCATCGTGGGAGGGTCATCTAAGGAAGGGAAATGGAATATAATGCTATAAGTGAATAAAGGTGGAATTACAAGGATTACATGGGGTGGGGGAAGGGAGGACAGCATAGAGGAGGGAATATGGGGGTGAACAACTAACATTATAAATACCTTTAGAAAAGCTATTTGAAAATCTACTACTGTAGAAACTTCCTAAAATATATACATGTATAAAAGGAATTTAAATAGAGTCACTATATTATGGGGGAGACAATACCACAAGTAGATATTATTTGTTGCCAAATAAAATTTTCAGTATCAAGAATGGGTTACATCTTTCTGAGTCACTAGCCAAAGGGGTCCCACAGGCTCCCCAAACACCACAGGCTATTTCCAACTTGATGGTAAGATGTTATTGCTGAAGACACCACACACTTCTACCATAGAAAGTGGAGAAATCTAAGTGGTACTCAACTAGAAGATTCACCCTATTGGCTAGTGTTCATAGTGTTAGAAGATTCTAAGCACAGCACCAGAAATCTCATCAAGCTCAATCTCACCCGGCTACAAACCCTGTGAGCTTTAGTGATGACCTGCCTTCAAGATGTGCTTGCTCATTCAATAGTGGCATGAATGTTATGGAATTAACCAATCACTTTTTGGGGGGGGGGGCTTAAGGCCCACTCAAGTCATGGACCCTCTGGAAAACCTACCTCTATTATTTTGCTAAATGAGCATATTCAGGAATAAAATGATTCCTAATGATATATTGGTATGCCCTATGTCTTAGTTAGGATTCTATTGCTGTGAAGAGATGCCATGACCACAGCAACTCTTATAAAGGAAAACATTTAATTGGAGCTGGCTTACACTTTTAGAGGTTTAGTTCATTATCATCATGGTGGGAAGCATGGCAGCATGCAGGCAGACATGGTGCTGGAGAGGTAGTTGAGAGTTCTATATCTCGATTAGCAGGTAGCAGGAAGAGAAAATGCCACTGGACCTGTCTTGGGACACACTTCCTCCAACTAGGCCACACCTACTCCAACAAGGCCACACCTCCCAATAGTGCCACTCCTTATGAGTGTATGGAATCATTTTCATTCAAACCACTATGCCATAGACCAGTGAATTATTCTCAACCTTCAGTAGAGAAGCTTCCTGCAGGAGATGGTCATTAATGCAAAGACAGACAGCAAGACAACATGCAGAGAGGGAGAGGACTTGGAGGACTCAGTCCTAAATGGGCTCTTTGTTTCACCCGTCTGTAGAGGGTCAGGGATCCATGTGGAAAGGGGTGGGGTGGGGCTAAAGAGTAAGAGGTGGTGAATGATTTCTTTAAAATAGCATTTTCCAGACACAAGAGTCAATGTGCACATAGGAACTCACAGAAACTTTGTCAACATTTCCAAGACTTAGACAGCTCAAACCTGACAAAACTCCCAATACAAAAGAGGGAGAGTGAGCACAAGGTGCCACTCCTAGCAAAGAAGCCATTCAAAATGATGGCTTTGGATGAGGGGAATCAGTTTTCTCCAGTGAAATATTCTGATATACCCAGTAAATACTGAGTCTATAGCCATACTCAGTAGAAGATAGCTAACACAAATGAGATCTATGGTTTTTTATGGCTTTTTTTTTCTCTTACAAGAGAGAACATAAAGATAGGTGGGTAAGGAATAGAATTCTAGTGAGAATCTGGAAGTAATTGGAGAATGGGAAAAAAATAAAAATATACTGTAAAGAATAAATACCAATTACTAGAACACTACCCAATTCATTCTATGAAGCCACAGTTACGCTGTGTATTCTCCCTTACAGATGGGACAGTTTCTGTCTAGTCATGAACTTGTCATAACTTCCTCTCCTAGAGGACTTCATGAGAGGTTTTATTTTTTCAACTTCTATCATGTTTAATGTTCCAAATAGACTTTAAAAACTGGTTGAGTGCATATTACTTTTAGCTTCAGAAGATAGCATGTATATTTAAGAGGCATTTAACTATTATAAATTATTTTTGATAACTTAAAAAATGTTAATATAACTGAGTTGTATATTTTAAAATAAATTTTATTAGTAAAAACATCAATTACTAAATAAAAGCAATAGGTAAAATGATATAAATATTAAAAGTTGGCTGAGCCTATTTCCAACAAGTAAGATTTTTAGGTCAAGTAAACTGACTGAAAATTATTTTGTTTTTAATTTTTCTTACACTTCTTTGTTGATTTATTGGGGAGCTGAATGGGATGTGGGAAGGGTACAGGTTAGAAGTGCGTGCTACTGTCCACATGTGGAGGTTAGAAGACAACTTATGGGAGTCAGTTCTTTCTGTCCACTGTGTGGGTCCTGGGGATTGAACTCGGGTAATCAATATGGTACTTGGCAGCAAGTACCTTTACCCACTAAGCCATCTTGCTGACCCTGAAAATTATTTTAAGAACCCACTTAAACCTATTTTGGGGGACAGAGGATTTAAGACAGGGTCTTGCTATAGATCTGGCTGTCTTGGAGCTTAGTTACGTAGACCAGGCTGCCTTTGAACTCACAGAGATCTGTATCTATCTGCCTCTGCCTCCCAAGTGCTAAGATTAAAGGTGTGTGCCACTACACCTGGCTCCTTCAACCTATTTTTAATGAGCTGGGTATGGTGGCCCATACGTATAATTTCAGCACTCAGCAGGCTGAGATATAAGATTACTACAAATTCAAAGCCAACCTAGTCTACATAGCAAGTTTTGTCATAGTCAGGGCTACATAATGAGACCTGGTCTCAAAAAACAAAATAGCAACAATGTAAACCTATTTTTGTAAGTGCACATAAACATAGAGGCCAGAGGTCTATGCCAGCTATCTTCCTCTCGCTCTCTACCTTAGTTTTGAGATAGGGTCTCTCACTGAACTGGAACATACCAGTTGACGAGCCTGGCTATCAGTAAGCCCAGAGAGTCTCTTGTCTCTGCCTCCCCAGTGCTGGAATTACAACAGTCACTGCCACATCCAACTTTCTATTTAGGTGCTAAGAATCCAAACCTAGGTCCTCAGTCACAAAAGCACTTTTCTACTTAGCCATCTCACTGCTCCAATCAAACCTTTTAATATCATTAAAATCATTAAGGCACTTTTAAATTTTATTTGTATTTTGAAAGAGTCTTTTTATGCTATCCCTGAACTCAAAGCAATCCTCTGTCTCAACTTTCTATGTGTTAGGATTATAAACATGTATCATTGTGCCTATCTAATATTTAAAACTTCTTATGATAGGTATGGTAGCATACACCTGTAATCCCAACACTAGGGAGACAGGAGGACTGTCATGAGTTCAAGACCAGCCTAGTCAACACAGTGAGATTCAGGCCAGCCAGGATTACATAGTGAGGCCCTATCCCCCCCCCCAAAAAAAAACAACAAATGCTGTAGAAACAGGCAACTCTGGGGTGTTATTTGTTTGTTTGTTGTTTTTTGAGGAAGGGTTTCTCTATGTAGCCCTGGCTGTCCTGTAACTCACTCTGTAGACCAGGTTGACCCCAAACTCAAATGCAAATATCTGCTTGCCTCTGCCTCCTAAGTGCTGGGATGAAAGGTGTGAGCCACCATGCCTGGCTTGTTTGATTTTTTATAAAAGATTTATTTACTTATTTTTATGTGTCTCTGTGTATGACTGTGTCCCATGCATGTGGATACACAGGAGGTCAGCTGAGGGAATTAGATTCCCTGAGTTAGAGTTCAGGTGGGTGTGGGCTCAACATGAGCTCACTTATTGGTTCAGTATGTGTGTTGGTCCAGTAGGTGTGTGGTCCAACACGAGTGCTGGGAACCAAACCCAGGTCCTCTGCAAGAGTGCCCTTAACTGCTGAGCCGTCTCTACTGCCTGACCTCTTTAAAACAAGTTAAAATGATTTTAATATCAGCTAGTTTTTAACAATGGTTTCAGAACGCTTTTCTAAACTGGCTTCTGCACATCAGTCACTGATATTGTGGCTACTGCTATTTCAAACAGCTGATGCAGGAGCCTGTAGACAAGTTAATTTCCTCCATTGACTAGAGTGGTTAGAACCAACTCACTTAGTAATCTACTATGCAAATAAAGCAGAAATCAACAAAAGTCTTATTTAAATTTTTTAAAGCTTTTTAAAATATTATTTTCTTCTCTATAAATCGTTTATGGGATTTTTAATAAACTGACAAATGAAACAACTATTTTATATAAATGTTTTAAAATATGGAAACTTTCATGTATTTTATTCAAATGCATAGATTCCTTATATTGATAAATACAAACCAGCTCTAAAGGCTTTTAAACAGAAGAATTTATTTCTTCATGTATACCATTCAGAAAGAAATGTCACTTAGACAAACAGGTCATGAAGAGCAACCCAACAGAAGAATGGGATGGGTTCCTGATGGACATTCAGTGGGTGTAGTACCCCACTGCTGACACGGGGTGGCAGCAGAGCCACTGAGCTAGACTGAGTCATCCATAAGGGCAGTCAAGGTCACAAACAACAGAGAGGACAGACCAGGGACATCTGATGCACACACCACCACCACCACCACCACCACCACCACCCCCCACCCCCCCACCCCGCCCATCCCCAGTGAGAACAGACAGAGGGCATCTGATGCAATTATGAGGGGCAAAAGGTGCAAAACCGTTTACCCTCTATAATATAACTGCTGTTACACTAAGTATCAGTAAGCAAAACACAATTTGGAAATTTCTAGAACAAAGCAGAATTTTGGAAAATGGGTTCCCATTCATTTAACAAACATTTACTGAAGACTGCTATGCCGGGTACTTACAGAAGAGTAGAGAACAAAACGAAGACCCTGCCTTCTTCCCCTATGAGGGCATTTTTCCTAGATCCAAGTTATTTTAAAACCAAATAATAAAATAAATCTAAAACAAGGGCAGATTTTCTGTTCCAAAATGGCCTCAAAGGCCTTCCTAATCAACTGAAGAGCCTGTAAAAGAGAAGAACAAGGAGTTTCTGCCTCTTATTTGCTGCAAAGCTATTTCTTCTTAGTCTCTGTGCTAGAAGTTACAGTCCCAAAAAGAGCGCTGGCTCTGTAAAAACCCGGACACTGCAGAGACAGAATCAGTAAGTTAATGACACAGCTACTTTTGCTCAGTGCTGTGACTGCTGTGGGGATGAGAAGGACGAGCCCCTGTTCTCGCCTTGGAGCTTACTACTGGGAGGAACAGAGCACAAACATAACTGAGCACAAGCTAATTTTAGTCAGTGATAAGGGCTCTGAAGAAACCGCATCATCATTGCTGCTTTTGTGCCTGTATTAGCTTGCTGAAGCTACCTTGAGAAAGTATCACACGGTGTGGGGGTAGGGCATGGAAGATAAACACTGTCAGCAACTTCTTTTCTCACGGCTCTGAGGGCTGGAAATCTGGTTTCACCCCAAAGCCTCCCAGCTTAACTTGCAGAGAGAGCCCTTGCTATGTCCTAACGGGGCATCCCTCTGAACACAGACACCCTGGCATCTCTCCTGGTATAAGCCAGTGGTAAGCCACCTGCCTGGCATGCACAGGGTGAGAGAGCCAGAGAGAGCAATTAGGCCTCTCTCTCAGCACCGGTTTTAAATCCAATCATCTCTGTAAACACCTGACTTGCAGATAAACTCACATTTTGAGCTAGCAGATACTAAGATTTTGAAACACTTCAAGTCCAGTACAGGCAATAATTTGCGTCTTCATTGTTGTTGTTGCTGTTATTGGTGGTGGTAGTTAAGATCTCAAAAGCACAGCCAACAAAAGCAGTGATAGGCAAATGGAATTATGCCAAACTGAGACTTTCTGCACCAAAGAAAGAGACGACAGATGAAGAGACGAATATAGAATAGAGGAAATATTTGTAAATGATGTATCTGAAAAGGGATTAATATCTAGAAAATATGATGGGTTTGAACAACTAAAAAGTCTCTGGATTAAAAAAAAAGCTAATGATCTGAACAGACATTTTCTAAGATGAGATATACAAATGGTCGACAGACAAACATGAAAATATGTCCAGTGTCACTGCTTACTAGGGAACTGTAAAGCCAAACCACAATGAGATATCACCTCACCCCTCAGAATGGCAATTAACAAAACACTGAAAAGTACAAATGCTGGGGAGGGGAGGGGAGGGAAGGGGAAGGGAGGGGAGGGGAGGGGAGGGGAGGGGAGGGGAGGGGAGGGGAGGGGAGGGGAGGGGAGGGGAGGGGAGGGGAGGGGACGGGAGGGAGACGAACAGACTATTGATGGGAATGTAAATTAGTGCAAGACTAAAACTGGAGATACTGCCATAGCTAGGAGGAAGAGGTTGGAAGACAGACAACCCAGGGGTCTGGTCTCTCTGGCCACTCTGTGGGACCCAAAGATTTCTCTCAGGTTGTCAGGGCTACTACACACAAGTGTTTCTCCCTGTTGAACCATGTCACCAGCCTTCTGTATAAGAATCTTGCTACTTTACTAAAATTCATTTTTCTTTGCAATAGTTTTCTTATCAGTTCTTCTGGGTTCTCTAGATATTTAGTTTTCTTTCCTACAAATAGTTTTTCTTTCTCCTATCTTTTCTACCTCCTACCATATCATGTCCAGTACTTATGTCCATGTCACTGCTTGCCCAATTATGTTAATATTAATTGACAATGGTTAATGTAGATATCCTTATCTTGTTCATAACTTTAACAAAATGGCGCACTTGCCTCCTCTCTAAGGAAGAACCTCAGCTTGGGGCTAAGGAAGCATTCTCTAGTGACTGCTTTATTGAGACTTTAGAATTATCAACATGTGCTGAATTCTGTCAAATGCCTCTTAACTATCTGCATACTAATATGATGTGCTACATAAGTAAATGTCCAGCAAAGTAATACTTTTACATTTCTAGGAAAAACACAATTTGCATTAATGTGCTACTAAATTTTGTTGCTTGTATTTGCAATTTTGTATAGCTATGCATAAGAAAGTTGTGTTGTAGTTTTATGCAATCTTTATTAGGCTTTCAGTGTTAGAATTATATACACTTTGGAAAAATAATTCAGTAGTTTTCCTTTTAGTCCCATCTCCTGAAAGAGATAAGTTCCATAAAGACAACATTTTAAATTTTAATATGCAGCCATCTGGACTGAAGCCTTTTAGCAGCAGAACCCCTTGAAATCCTGGCTACAGAAAGAAGTACATCTAGATTTTCTAGGATCTGTCTGGTTGGCTTTTTACTTCAATTGATTTTCTTAAATATGTATTTTATTCTTCTATGTGTACATGTGTGTGTGAGTGGGTACCTGAGGAGGCCCGCACAGGGAGCTGGAGTTACAGTGGTTATAAACCACATGGGTGGGTGCTGGGAACTGAACTTGGGTCCTCTGCAAGGACAGGACAATCCCTTAACCACTGAGCCACCTTTCCAGCCCTTTTCAGTTGACTTTTTAAATATGTTTTTGAGACTATAATTACATTATTTCTCCCTTGTTTCTTCCCCCCTTGTTCTCTTTCAAATTCGTGTCCTCTTTTTTCTTTGTTGTTACAGACACACACACACATCCCTAATATATAAAAAATACAATCTGCTCAGTCTATTTAATGTCACTTGTATGCATATTTTCAGGAGTGGCCATTCGGCATTAGACAACCAGATGGTGAGTCCTCCCTGGGGAGGACTACTTCTCCCACTCCCCACTCCTCTCATCTGTGGTTCCTTGCCTTTGGTTGAGGTCTCTTGAGCACCACCATTTCCAGGTAAGCATGTCTGTAGGTGCTGTCCTTGTTCAGGACATGTTTAGGCAGCCATAATGGTGAGAAATCATGGGTGAAGCTTCTGTGGCATTTCTAGGAGACACAATCTCTTGACAAACTTGCTGCTCTTCAGGCTCTGGCAATCTTTCTGCTTCCTCCTGCAGTGACCCCTGAGCCTTAGGTGCAGGAGTTCTGTTAGAAACTTATCAGTTGGGACTGGGCTCCACAACTTTGCACGTTGACAAGTTGTGGTTTTCTATACTACTCTCCAAACTAGGAAAGTAAAAAGTGGCCATTCCTGAAGGTGGGAGGGAGAGCAAGACAGAATGGAATAGCAGGGTGCAGGTGCTCTGACAAAGGAAATGGGAAAAACGAGAGGACTTCAATTAGGGAAGGAGGAAAAGGATAATTCAGGAGGGAGGAAAGTAAAATAACAATAAGGATGTCTGAAAAGGAATCACACTAGTATCTACCTAAAACTGCCAACAATACATGTAAGCTGGTGTCTAAATATAAATACATAGTTTAAATGAAAATTTCCCATCTGGGCTGATAATAGTTCCCTCAAGAGCCACACATTACTTAACAAAAGCCCCAACACCACACATGAGAAGTCCTCCTTTGAGTTATCAGGACTGTCCAAGGGATTCCCAAAGCATTACAGACTATCGCTATTGCACTCCCTTAGCTGCCTCCACCCACTAAGGAACTATCCAATCCAAACTTGCTAGATTTATACCAATGTTTCTTTCCAATTTTATAACTAGGTCTTACATGTGATTTTTTTTTCCTTTGAGTTAGTTTGTATACGTAGTGTGTGGGAGGGATCCAACATCATTTCTTTAAAAACCCTATTCGGTTATCCTTGCTCCACCTTTACTGGAGATCAGGTAAAGAACAGTCTCAGTTAGTGTGGCTCTGAAGTAAATTTTCAAAACAGGAAGTAGGCATCCAACCTTCTTTTCTACTTCCAAGGCTGTTTTAGGTCACACCAAGTCCCTTGCAGATAAATCATAAGCTTTAGAACCAGCTTGTCAGCTCAGGGGGAGAAAGGTTGGTAAGGACTGGGGCTGTAATTCAGTGAGTGACACAGTGTTTACCTACCATTCACAAGGCCCTCCATCAAATTCCTAGCCTATAAGGAAAGGAGGGGATGAGGAAGGAAAGAAAGACTTGCTAATAACTCCACCCAATTTGATATGTGCCTCAAGTGGCACATCACCTTGCCCCACAGCCCACTGACAGACTCCATTACATAATCTACTAGACCACAATCCCAAATCCCCATCTATCTCTGAGGGAGTCTGAAAGTTAGAACAGGGCTACCTGCTCAGGCATTAATGGCTAGCACAACCAGAAAGGAATGGTAAGAAACCACAAAGTTCCAACTGCTAGTCTAGAAATGGGGTCAGAGTGCCTATTGGGCTTAACTACCAAGCCAGGGTTTTGGGAAGTAACTATACCACAGAGGAAGCAAGGTCCCTGTCAAATCCATGGGCCTCTGTTAACGGTTTCTTCCTGTACAGATTGCTGCATTTTGTGATGTTTGATCTGTCACCCCAGGCACAACTGATTGAACCAGAGGTGGCTACTTAACCCTGAGGTTACACGTCTCTAACAGCCTTCTGGAGAGGCCTCCGAAGTCTAGCATGAGCTCTGCTCTGCAAAGGCACCCTCTGCAGAATATTAATAAGTGATCAAAGGAGGATTTCCCTTTTCTTCTCTGGAAGTTCTGAAACAAGACATACAGAGGGCTACACTTGAAAGAGGAGTAGCAGAGCAGGCAGTAAGCAAGATCCTAAGACTGCAGAAGCCATGAGTAACAGGCAGAAGGGGGAAGAGGCAGGCAATAGAGACCTGGCAGTAGCAGGGAAGACCCTTGAAGTAGCTGTCACCAGCATGTTAGCTGAGCAAAGCCTATGTGCAGCCACAACAGTGACATGGAATACAGAGTCCCTGAAGCCTTTCAATGACAACAAATACCAACCCGGGGCCCATGAAGCTCAAGTGCCACTGAAGTGAGTTTTCCTTTTTCTTTCATGTGTGTTTGTTTGTGTGTGTGTGTGTGTGTGTGTGTGTGTGTGTGTGTGAGAGAGAGAGAGAGAGAGAGAAGGAGGAAAAGGGAAAGGGAAAGGAAAAGGGGGAGACAGACTGACAGACAGGTTAAGTGAATACTCCAGTGTGAATAGGCTATCTTGTAGGTTAAAAAATAATAAGATAACTTGAAGAAATGCAAGGGATTTTTAAAATATTGATTTCCTTATCTTTTATAGTAAAAAGCTAAATGGTATTTTCTATATTTGAAGTAGTTCATGTGCCTAGAGTCTCCTAAGAGCTTTTCTAAACTTAATGATGTCTTACATGACAAACATTTGAGACTCCACAATTTCTTCCTTCCTTCCTTCCTTCCTTCCTTCCTTCCTTCCTTCCTTCCTTTCCTTTTCTTTCCTTTCCTTTCCTTTCCTTCCTTCTATCCTTCCTTCCTTCCTTCCTTCCTTCCTTCCTTCCTTCCTTCCTTCCTTCTTTCTTTCTTTCTTTCTTTCTTTCTTTCTTTCTTTCTTTCTTTTTTTTTTGTGGCTTTTTGAGACAGGGTTTCTCTGTGTAGCCCTGACTGTCCTGGAACTCACTCTGCAGACCAGGCTGACCTCGAACTCAAAAATCTGCCTGCCTCTGCCTCCCAAGGGCTAGGATTTAAGGCGTGCACCACCACTGCCCAGCGAGACTCCACAATTTCTTTAATGGAAATTAATTTGTTGTTAATTCGATTGCTTTGAGACAAGGTCTTATGCAGCCAAGCTAGTCTAGAACTTATGAGCTGAGGATGACTCTGGACTCCTGACCTCCAGCGTTTACCTTCCAAGTGCTTTTGATCACAGATGTGAGCCACCATGTCCCACTCAAGCAAAGTATTTTTATTTTTAAAAAGCATGCTCTTATGATCATATATCTCGAGCCCACTACTCATCCTAAGTTCTACTGACAAACTAAGGTACAATTCTACTAAAGTTCACCATGGGGGACTAAAGGGAACCTCAAAGTCGGCTCAAGATACCCAAGACCAAGTTTTCAGCACAAAAGAGACTTATTTGCCCCAGAGGGACAGAAGAAGAAACCAGTTCGAAATGTTTCAGGTAGTAACAAGCAACCCACTGTTCACTTAATACTCACAATATCAGACTTCTTTTCTATATATTATGACAAAAATTAAAATAAAATCTTTCAATTTGTGCACAACAGAGAGAAGAAGAAAGGAAAGAAGCCACCAAAAAGGTATCCAAGGCAACCTAGGTCAGTCCTGTGGGAAACAACTCCACACTTTCTCTCTGAGGCAGTCAATGCCCTGGCTTCCTCCTAAGAGAAAAACTTTCTTACTGTGGAATGCAGGCCCTCTTACTACCACACAAACACTTTTTGGGGGCTTGAGGGGTGTCTTTTGAGTTTGTTTCTTTTAACCAAGTTCTTACTCTCCTGTCCAGGCTGGCCTTGAACTTGTATCTCTCCTTCCTGCCTGGGATTACAGGCATGAGCCGCTTCTCTCCACCATTCAGTCTATAAAATACTGCCTTCAATCCTTAACTGTTTGAAGAGTAATAAACCATTTTATAAATCGATAGCTCTTAATAGAGTATTGAACTTCAACATAATGCAATAGATCAGAAACCAGTTCAAACTGGATCCAGTCATACAAAAGTAAGCATGTTATACAGTAGGCCTAACAATTCAAACAGCAAATTTAAACTGTTTAGTAGGTTAAAAATAAGCATCTATTTAGCCTTTCCCTTTTAATCATAAGTCACAATAAATTTCAGACAGATCAACTGCACTTATAAATGGAGAGAGAGAGAGAGAGAGTTGGCCCTGCTCAGCACAGCGTTCCCAGGGTCTTCCTTGAGGCTGGTATGCAGCCAACTTGGAAAACACTACTCAACGAGAAAACTACCTCGACTTCCAACTTGGCTGCTCACTCTTGTGCAACCCTCGGCAAGGTTTTTTGTGTCTGTCCTTCACATCCAGTTTACAAAGGTTTTCAAATGACACCAGACGCATGAGGATACAGTTCCATGTAACTCGTATAAGGCGGCAGGCAGGGCAACATACGAATTTGCAAGTCCAGTGCTCAGAAGCTGAGGCAAGAAGACTGCAGTGAGTTTGAGCCCAGCCTAAGTAACACAGTTACTTGAAGGCCAGCCTGCACTACAGAGTAGGACTGCCTCAAAAGGAAAAAACTAGCATAAGGAATCAAGTTTAAAGGCTGACATCATCCATGTCACTATTCATACTACTTAGCATTCATATTTTAATGCCAAAAGCAATGCCTATTCTCTTAAAACCCATCTTTGTTTAATAAAGTAGACTAAGTTATAAGAACATACACTTTCCCTCAGGGTCTCAGTTCAATTATTTTAATTTTGAATGGGGGAAAGCTGCAGGCCATAAACACACCCCTTCTTCCTAAATTGGCCCTTCTACCAAAAAGGCCTGGTGCATCCTTGCTGCATGGGATGCGGGGGTTCCTTTCACTCTCACTGTCAAGAGCACAGAAGGCAAGAGACAAGCCCAGGGATCTGCGAGAGGCTGCGACAGGGGAATGAGAACATGCTCCCAAGCACAGCCAGAGACTTGGAACTGAAAAAGCCACCTATCTCCAAAACCAGAGGTGCCAAACCTTCACACACAGCTAAAGACGTTAACATGAGGTGATGGATGCAAAGCTCCTACATGTCAGTTACAGGACAGCTGGACTGCCAGAGAGCAAAACTTAAGCAAGTGCTTTTCTCTCTTCCCCTTTGTCTCACAAAGCTGCGGTAGGCCAGGGGTGTAGCTCAGCAGGAGAATGCTTGCCTGGTGTACATAAGGCCTTGGAATCTGTCCCCAGAAACCACAACCAGACAGACCCTAAAGCTAGGCCCTCCCTGACTTTTCTAACAATACTTCTCTCCTGGCCCAGGAAGAGAACTATCCATATTCAAGGAGAGATCAGTGACAAGAACTTGTCCATCATAATTTAGTCTGCCTAATTGCAAAATAGTGCTACAAGCTCCATGCTACTCATCAAACCCTGGAACCAACACCATCCCTGCCCACTCATTTTCCCAAAGGACACATATAAGGTTCAATACTCTGTGAGCTGCCAGGCCACCCTCTAAGTTCCCAGCCTCACTCTGCCCATGACGGTTAACCTTGACTATCATTTTGATAGGATCTAGAATCAACTAAGGGACAAGCGTCTTGAGCATCTGTGGGATAAGATGAGGTCAGCTTCTGGTCACACCTGTGAAGGCTAGCCAAGGTTAACCAAGGCTAACCAAGGCTAACCAAGGCTAACCAAGAACTTTCTACAGGCTGGCTTCCAGGACTGACCAGAAAGTGAGCTGAGCTTCATACTTCTCTCTGTGTGCTTCAGGACTATGGATATAATGTGACGAGCTGCTACCTCAATCTCTTGCCGCCACGACATCCCTGCCATGACAGGTTGTACTCTCAAACTCTGAGGCAAATAACCCCCCCATTCCTCTGTTGAGGGGCATCTGGGTTATTTCCAGCTTCTGGCTATTATAAATAAGGCTGCTATGAACATAGTGGAGCATGTGTCTTTCTTACTAGTTGGAACATCTTCTGGATATATGCCCAGGAAAGTATGGCAGGATCCTCCGGTAGTACTATGTCCAATTTTCTGAGGAACCGCCAGACTAATTTCCAGAGTGGTTGCACAAGCTTGCAATCCCACCAACAATGGAGGAGTGTTCCTCTTTCTCCACATCCTCGACAGCATCTGCTGTCACCTGAATTTTTGATCTTAGCCATTCTGACTGGTGTGAGATGGAATCTCAGGGTTGTTTTGATTTGCATTTCCCTGATGATTAAGGATGTTGAACATTTTTTCAGGTGTTTCTCAGCCATTTGGTATTCCTCAGGTGAGAATTCTTTGTTTAGCTCTGAGCCCCATTTTTTAATGAGGTTATTTGATTTTCTGGAGTCCACCTTCTTGAGTTCTTTATATATATTGGATATTAGTCCCCTATCTGATTTAGGATAGGTAAAGATCCTTTCCCAATCTGTTGGTGGCCTTTTTGTCTTATTGATGGTGTCTTTTGCCTTACAGAAGCTTTGCAGTTTCATGAGGTCCCATTTGTCAATTCTCGATCTTACAGCACAAGCCATTGCTGTTCTATTCAGGAATTTTTCTCCTGTGCCCATATCTTCGAGAGGCTTTTCCCCACTTTCTCCTCTATAAGTTTCAGTGTCTCTGGTTTTATGCCCCTCAATAGAGGAATGTATTTTAAAAAATGTAGTACATTTACATAATGGAGTACTACTCAGCTAATAAAAAAATAAATTTATGAAATTCCTAGGCAAATGGTTGGACCTGGAGGGCATTATCCTGAGTGAGGTAACCCAATCACAAAAGAACTCAAATGATATGTATTCACTGATAAGTGGATATTAGCCCAGAAACTTAGAATATCCAAGATATAAGTTACAATTTGCAAAACACATGAAACTCAAGAAGAACAAAGACCAAAGTGTGGACACTTTGCCCCTTCTTAGAATTGGGAACAAAACACCCATGGAAGGAGTTACAGAGACAAAGTTTGGAGCTGAGACAAAAGGATGGACCATCTAGAGACTGCCATATCCAGGGATTCATCCCATAATCAGCCTCCAAACGATGACACCATTGCATACACTAGCAAGATTTTGCTGAAAGGACCCTGATAGCTGTCTCTTGTGAGACTATGCCGGGGCCTAGCAAACAGATAAGTGTATGCTCACAGTCAGCTATTGGATGGATCACAGGGCCCCCAATGGAGGAGCTAGAGAAAGTACCCAAGGAGCTAAAGGGATCTGCAACCCTATTGGTGGAACAACATTATGAACTAACCAGTACCCCGGAGCTCTTGACTCTAGCTGCATATGTATCAAAAGATGGCCTAGTTGGCCATCACTGGAAAGAGAGGCCCATTGGACATGCAAACGTTATATGCCCCAGTACAGGGGAATGCCAGGGCCAAAAAGTGGGAGTGGGTGGGTAGGGGAGTGGGGGGGAGGGTATGGGGGACTTTTGGGATAGCATTGGAAATATAAATGAGGAAAATACCTAGTTAAAAAAAAAAAAAAAACCCTCCCTTTCTTGAGCGCCTTCTGTTAGGTACTGTTTTAGCAAAACAAGTAACTACCAAGCCCACTACAAGTAAGGTGCTAGAGGACAAATTCAATTCTATCTCCATCTTTTTTATCAAACAGGCTTATACACAAAATTAGAGTACAAAACAAAACTTCATAATGTCTTATATGTTAATATGAAGACATGAAACTTGTTACATTGATTAATCTCAGACCGTGAGGTATGAGAAACTAAGCAATGCATATGGTAACAACTTATAAATAGTCTCATATTGTTCATTCCGTTTGACTTGAGTCTGAAGCACTTGGGCCCCTGGCTAGTACAGGAAATGACGGATGGCCTGGTTTGTAAACAGTTCCTTGCTGTGCTTTAGACTCCCCCGCTGTTTTGCTGGCCTTAGTAGTAGAAGCTCTTGAGACTATGAACCCATGAAATAATCCTCACTTCTCCTGGCCTCCTGGGAGAATGGACTCCTGGATTTCCTATACTGAATTTGGCACAAATCCCACAATTTCTGCTAGTCTCCTGTGTGATTTCCTCTACCTTCCACCAACACCCCAAAATACATAGGCAAGGCTGCCTTCAAATTCATAATTTTCCTGTCTCTAGGACTTAAGTGTTACCCTTACAGGTGTGCTCGGCCACACCTGTATTCTACCCCAGCTCTCCCAATATTTATCACGTCTTTCCATTTCTCATGTTCTGTTTAGCCCATTTTTATCTTACTTGGGAAGTGTATCACTCTATAAACATAACTATTCTTTGTAACATGTAGCTTGATAATACACATCTGTTTACTTTTTATATTTTTTAATAGTATGTGTATGTGTGTGTACTATAGCATTACAGAATCTGTGGTGTGTCTGTGTGTGCACAGGTACATGCAATCAGAGATCAGGAGAGGACAGCAGGTCTCTTCTTCTATGGTTTCTTTATTCCCTTGCTACAGTGGGGTCTCTCTCTGCACTTGAAGCCTGCTGTTCAGCTAGACTGACTAAGCAATGACTTCCTGGGATCTGCTTGTCTCTGCCCTCCAGTGCTGGGGCAGAGGTTTGTGTAGCCATGCAGCTCTTACATCAGCAATGGATCCAAACTTGAGCTCTCATGCCTGCATGGCAAGCACTCTGACAAACTGAGTCATCTCCCCAGTTCATACTTGTGTATTTTAAAATGCAAATTCCATTTGCTCACTAAATAGAGATTTACTGAGTACCAAACATGTGGCATCACTAAAGCTATAATGAAGTTCATCTTACTCAGTTCAGTACAATGAAAATATAGTCTCTCCACTAGACTACAAAGAATAGGAAACAGAATTTATCTTGAAGTGGTAGTTAGCAAAAACATAGAGTATAAGAAAATAAATAAATAGCACACCAAACTTAGTATAGTGCAAAAAAAGGAGAGAACATCCCCTTCTCTTTATGAATTGTATCCACAATTTAGAATTATAAATATTTATAGAATTATAAATATGAATATTTCCAAACCTCACATCTACTGTATTATTCGATTCATGGTCGAACACTTCAAATGCGTCTTTGATCTTCTTATGAAGTTCTGCAATTAGTGCCTCTGAAAAAGACAAAGGAAAGAAAATCACTTTAATTATTAACTCAAAACAAAAATCTAATAAGCTAACTAGAAGTTTTTTGGGGGTTTTCTTTTTTTTTCTCCGAGCATCCACCCATCCATCTGTCTGCTGTGAGACAGGTCTCACTATCTCCAACATAGACCAAGCTGCCTTTCAATCTCAATGCACAGACTCCGGGCATGGACCATCCTGCCTGGCTAAAGCAGAAAGCTAAATGAGGAAGAACCTGAAAGAGTCCTCCTTGGTCTCCTTTATAAATCACATGCCATGTTAACTCCCTGAAGAAGTGCAAAGAATAGATCTGACAAAAGCAAGCTAAGAATGGAAGGGGCTGCTCTGGCACACTCCCTCTTGCTGAAAAACTCATGGCACCAAACTCATGGCACCAAACATTTTGTGTGTAGGTAAGGATGCATACATGTTTGTGAGAGAAACAGAGAAATAGGGAGGGAGGGAGGGAGGGAGGGAGGGAGGGAGAGAGGGAGGGAGGGAGGGAGGGAGGGAGGGAGGGAGGGAGGGAGGGAGGATATCACTATCAGCTCTGACAACTTATTTTTTGAGACAAGTTCTCTTAGCAAACCTAGAGCTCACTGTTTCAAATAGATTGACAAGCAAGCCCCCAGAATCTGCCTGTCTCTGCCCACCGCCCCCTACCCCCACATACACCACTGCAGGAGATATAGATATACTGCTGCCCCTGGCTATTATGTGTTGCTGGGGATCCAAATTCAGATCCTCTTGTTTGTACCAACCTCTTGTCATTTTTGTCACTGAGATATCTCCCTACTGAGTAATCTCTGAAGCCCCTAATTTTGATCTTAAATACAGAGTTCATATACTACAAAAAGCCAACACAGATCTAAATGGAGACTTCCAGCTACTTTCTATCTAATGTAGTTTGGGGGCCATCCTAGCTCAACAAGAAATGCCATCTATCTATTAGTAGTAGGCCTGCTCATGATCTTGCTCTGTTCTTGAGGCGGACTGAAAGTGAGCAAGAGGCATATAACCCACCTGTGCATCCTTTGGGGGGCTTTAAACAAGTGTGAGATTAAAGCCCACTTCCATGGAATAGTGAAGCAATCAATAAGCATTACTGAGAACTTACTAGGCTCTACACATTCAAGGCCATAGCAAAGAGACAAACAGATAAAATTCCTGCCTCACAGCTATTTTTACTAGATATATATATAAATGTCTACATATTTGCCAACATGTACAGTAGGACCTTAAGTACGGGGTGGGGGGTAATTAAGAGATATGAAGAATCCCAATGAAAATGCCCACCTCGGTGACAAGATGACAGGGACAGACTGTCAGACGGGAAGAGCCAATCTGTAAATATCTCCAGAAAGTTTTCAGACAGAGAGAACAGAAGTGCAGAACAGCAGGCTAAAGAGCAGATGGCTGTGAGCTGCTGTGTGAGGAGCTGAGTCCTTTCCTCTGGATACAGTGGAAAACCACTGGAAAGTGCTAAGCATTGTGGTGACCTGCTCATCTTTTCATCTGCCACTGTGCTGAGAAGACACTGGAAAGGGAAAGGTGCTCAGAGACAAGTGCCAGAGGTGGCTGCAGTATTATGTACAGTGGCCACGCCCAGAAGGGGTACAGGGGACATGGACAGAATGAGAGGTCTCAGTTACAATTTGAAGGCAGTTTCACTAAGATGTGCTGACAGAGCTGATGCAGGAGTAGCGAGGGGTGAGACTGGCTTCAGAGTGTTCTGATGAGTAAAGAAGGGGCATCGAGATGCACAGCTCCGTGACAGAGTAGAAATGAGATCCCCCTTATAAAAGGGGGCATCATCAAGGCTCGACTTTTTACACTGATACAGCTATGTAATCAGGTCTCAAAGTTTGCAAAGCAATGCATACGACAGGACACCCAGAAAGGAAGAGAAGGATAAGGTCTGAGCATAGTTTATCACAAAGATAAAACCACCAAACATGGGATGAGACCTCATACCTCCCCCCCACACCTTAGGTAGAAGTCACAGGAAGGAATACTAAGTTAAAAGTCAACAGAAAACATGGGATGTTTGTGATACTCATTCTCCCTATTCTAATGTAACCACTAATCTTGTGGCCGTGTTTTCCTCCAGGCTGTCTTTGTCCACACCCTTTTGTACGTGGCAGTTCACGTCATGGTTCACTCACTCGAGTAGTTACTGGTAAGTAGTGGGGTCTGGTTCCAGCTCATTCTTAGAACTAGAGAAACCAAGGCTTGGTGAAGTTCAGCAGCTCACCCAAGGTCAGAGTTTATTTAGGGATTGAACTGGATGGAACACAGGTCTTAATGACTTGAATCCTGTTCCTCTGTCACTCCCTCCATCTGACTATTAGCATTCATAACATAAGAACTATAACCTATAGTTCCTTCAGGTAAATGTACTTTTCCAGATTGCAGCATAATCTCCCATCTTTAGCAGCACCAGAGGAATACAACAGAATTTATTAACATAATTAAATTTTACTATAACATGGCAATAAAAAGCTTGCTAATTTTATAAACAAAACATGAATGTTGCTTCAGTACTTAAATTTACATTTCTCTGATTACATGTGAGTCTCACTAATGCTCCATGTGTTTGCTTGCCACCTGTTTTCAGTTATTAATCATCAGCTCAAGTTCTTTACTCAGTCCTTACTAGGACCTTCTATTATCCCTTACAGTTTCTGCTTGGAAGCAGACTCAGCCCCTGTTAAAAGCACTTCGAACAACTTTCAAGGTCACTTGTTTAATTTGGTTTTATAAAACAAGAGCAGATACTCTTTCCAGACATCAAAATCATCCATTCCCAGAAGCAGGGCAAAGAAAATGGGAGAGTTTAAATTAGCTTAAAATCGCCTAAATATCTCTGCCTTCTCCACCCAGAACTAGTTACTCTTGATATTGTGCTTTAGCCTTTCACTCAAAAATAACTTGTAAGTATTCTTCCTTTTCAAAGTTATTACATTAGATACTTTTGTGACTGCTTGATATTCAAGTAGAGGTCTTTACCAAAATCAGTAAGACCCACCCCTACATGTGGACCTTTAGGTTACTCTCCTTATTAGAGTAACTTACTTAGTGAACATGCTTGTCTGGCTCATGTCTGTGCATTTGTAGTCCACTCCAATGAAATTCAATGATGGAGGAGGCTGGGGAGATGGCTTAGTCTGCAAAGTTCACTGAAGAGCATGTGGACCTGAGTTCTATCCCCAAAACCCATATAAAAGCTCAGGCCATCACCAATTCTTGTATTTTCAGGGCTCTGGAGGCTGAGACAGGACACTCCCAAAGGCTTGCTCACGAGCAGTCTAGCTGAATCAGAGAGCTCCAAGCTCACAAAAGTGGACAGCAATGGAGGAAGACACCTGATATTGACTCCTGACCTATACACACACACACACACAAAGAGAGAGAGACAGAGACAGAGACAGAGACAGAGAGACAGAGAAATTGGTTGAAGTATATGACATATGAGAAAGGTCCCAGGTGACCTAAAACTGACTAGATAGCAGAGGATGACCTTGAACTTCTGATCCTCCTCCCACCACCTCCTGCGTGCTGGGAGTAGAAGCATGTGCCACCACACCCAGTTTACAGAGTATAGGTATCTGATCCAGCACTTCATGCATGCTAGGCACATACTCTACCAACTATCCTCCATCCCTAGTCCCAGCAAAGTTCCTATTAGTAATATCCATAGGAAATCTGAAAGAGAGCCCACTGTTGCCACTCTGGAAAGAAATTCAGGGAGCTACTGGAGAAATGGGTTGATAGTCCACAAACCCAAAGAGCCTGCATTCATCTTGAAGTACAACCAGTTGGGACTGAGGGGCTGGTGGCTTACAAGGTAGTAACTCATGATCACACATAGCAGCCACTTTTGTCCTTGGGTAGCTGCAGTGCCCTTTGAGCAGCAAAACAAGCTCACTGTATTGCTCTGATATCATGTACATGTGTACAGACTAAATATTATTATTATTTTGATAGGCATTTGTTTGTTTTGAGACAAATCCTCACTATATAGCCCAATGAGATCTGTAACTCTAACAGCTCTTGCATCCGTCTTCTGATTGCTAGGATTACAGGTATGGGTTACCACACCCACCATTGGTTTTCTTGTGAAATCATTTTTTAAGTTATAGTTGTCAGTTACAAATTTATAACTTTAATAATTGCATTTTAACATTTTCAAAAATGCCTTCCATTTTTAGGTGAAGTTTTTTATTGGTAGAATACTATCAAAAACTGAGAGACTTGTACAAAAAAATGTATCAAGAAGTGCATCTCCAGACAGGTATGGTGGCTCACCCCTTTAATCCCAGCACTTGGAAGGCAGAGGCAGACAGATCTCCATGAGTTTGAGGTCAGCCTGGTCTACAATGTGAATTCCAAGACAGCCATGGCTATATAGTGAAGCCTTGTCTCAAGGGAAAAAATTGAATTTCCACCATGGGTAGTGGCACACATTCGTATCTCAATACTCAAAAAGGTGGAGTCAGGGAGATCAAGAGTTCATAGTCCTCCTCAGCTAAACAGTGAGGGCTTATCTTTTTTTTAAAAATAGCTTTAAATGACTTTATTTTTACTAAAAGTGTGGGGCATTTTCAGATCCGAGTACAGGTGACCACAGAAGGCCTCTAACCTCCTGGAACTCAAGTTACAGGTGGTTAGGAACAATCTGATGTGGGTGCTGGAATTCAAACTTGGGTCTTCTGAAAGAGCAGCAAATGTTCTTAATCACTGACCCATCTTTCTAGCCCAGAAAATAAATTTCAAAAAATAAGTAAAAGGAATTGAATATTTTAGATATTGTAGCCATTTGGAAGGTTTTTTTAATTCAAGGTCAGTCTCAGCTACACTTTGAGACCCTGCCTCAATAGCTAAGGAGGGCTGGTAGGACAGCCCAGTGGGTGAAGGTGCTTACCATGGAAGGCTGACAGCCTGAGTTCAGTCTCTGGAACCCATTTAATGGTGGAAGGAGAGAGAACTGACTCCCCAGAGCTATCTTCTAGCCTCTATACATATACCACAGCACAACCTCAATAACAATTAGTAAAAATGACAAAAATAATAAATTAGAGACAGGGAGATGTAGCTCAATAGTAACAGGCTTGCCTAGCATCTGCAAAGCAAGATAAATAAAAGTTTATCTCCACCACTGCTCAACAAAAGGTTATCAAGTCACTTATTTACTTCCAAAACCTCTTCTAGTTATTATTCCAGTATATTAACCAGTACTATTTTCCATGGTTATGCTTTGAGTGATAAACCACTTGTTGCCCAGAGGTCATCACTTTAAACTTTTTCATGGTCCTATGGCTCAGCTATCTGAGGGACTCCAGACTCACCTCCTGCCTTTTTGCCTATGGTCACCTTTCCCACGCTACTCCTCAAATAACCACGAGCTATAATCTGCTCCCCAGTGCAACTAGAAACTTCCTACTCATAGCTCATCTTTTCCATTTTCTTCAATTAAGAAACTTTCAAACACAGAGAAGAGTTGAGAGCTCAGCAGCGCCCTGTGCTCACCACCGAGACAGAAGAACTGTTAAGACTGCCATTTGTTTCTATCCTCCCTGCTATGTAAGTCAGGCACAATGACCTCAATACTGCAACATTCATCTCCTAAAAATAAGGACAAACTCCTATATCATCTCAAGCTATTTTAATATCCTCAAAAATAACCAAATTCACTATAATCATCTAGTGTCTGTTCCATATTCAAATGTCTCCATCTGTCCCCAAATGTCTTTGCTACTTCCTTTAACCTAAAATTTCATAAAAGTTTATGTACTACATTTAATGTGTATATGTGTGTATTTTTCTACAGTCTATCGTTCACATTCCTTCTCACACCTATGAAATGAGCTTGTTGTCGACAGTTCTACACACTAGCTTACATAATGTTCCCTGTAACCTGGACTTGACTGATAGCTTTCCTTTCCATTACTGATCCATCAAAATCCATCCCTTCAGGGAATGCCACCTACAGTTTCTCACTGATTCATTGCTGTCAGTTGATTCCTGATATCTCTCTCTCTCTCTCTCTCTCTCTCTCTCTCTCTCTCTCTCTCTCTCTCTCTCCTTCCCTCTTTCTCCTTTCCTCCCCCTCTCTCCAAGGTCCCCCCTCGCCCCCTTCCCTCCACCAAGTTTATCATTCCAACTTCCAACTCATTCAGTTTACAACAAGGCATGTCCAAAGTTCTAGATGACGACAAATGCTTCCTCATTCTATTTACTAAACACTCTAAAACATGTCCCCATTTCCCTTCCATCTGCACTGCCACCACTTGAGTTTAGAGGCTCACCACTTCTGAATGGATTAAAGTCATTTCCTGCCTCTCTGCCATTAGCTTCCTTTCCCATTCCACTCCTTAGCTTCTCTCCTCTCTTCTTTCTCCCTCCTTTCTTGTTGTCTATCATGGATTGCAGAACAAGAAAGCTCTTGTCACATTGTGATTTGATCTTCAACTTCCTAATCCCTGGACCTTGCAGGAAATAAACTCCAGTTCTTTATAATGTAGCCAATATTTTGTTATAGGAGCACAGACAAATAATCTAGACTATGTTAATGTAGAAAATTAAATCTTTGTGAATGCTTCTGGGAATATAAAATGGTACAGATGCTATTTAAAAAACAATATGGCAACTCCTCAAAAATTTAAACATTTCATTTCCATTGCTCCAACAATTCTGACTCAAAATCAGGGATTAGAATTTCCAACAGTCAAAAGATAGACTCAATCCAAGTACTCAGTCAAATGGAGAAATGAAATGGGGGCGACACATTCAATGAAGACCATTTGTTGCAGGATGGTTTTGTCATTTTGGCATTGGCATTGTCAGCTATTTAGAGCATGGAGAATGTGTAAAAATTATTTTCCATCACCTCTGATTGGTTAATAAAGAGCTGATTCAGCCTATGACTGGGCAGAAGAGAACAGAGTGGGACTTCCAATCTCAGTAGTGAGGGAAAGAGTCACTGGCAAAAAAGAGAGGAGAAGAAGAAGAGAGGAAAAGAGGAGAAGGACCAGAAGGATTTGCCATGAGGGCGCTATGAGAGAGCAGTCATGAGGACACACATGGAACAGAGCAAGCCAAGGCTTGACTCAGATTCAGGTAAAGGACTGGGAAGTAGGCAGTCCTAGAGGGTTACAATAGATGAGTATCTGTCCAGCATGGTACCTATAGCTTGTTAATAGATGTATTAGGTCTACATGTCATTTATTCGGAAGCTAAAGTGGGCTAGAGTGGGCATAAAAAATGGGGCAAATTCCTAAACAGAACAGCAATGGCTTGCACTGTAAGATCAAGAATTGACAAATGGGATCTCCATAAAATTGCAAAGCTTCTGTAAGGCAAAGACACTGTCAATAAGACAAAAAGGCCACCAACAGATGGGGAAAGGATCTTTACCAATCCTAAATCTGATAGGGGACTAATATCCAATATATACAAAGAGCTCAAGAAGCTGGACTCCAGAAATTCAAATAACCCCATTAAAAATGGGGTTCAGAGCTAAACAAAGAATTCTCAACTGAGGAATACTGAATGGCTGAGAAGCACCTGAAAAAAATGTTCAACATCCTTAATCATCAGGGAAATGCAAATCAAAACAACCCTGAGATTCCATCTCACACCAGTCAGAATGGCTAAGATCAAAAATTCAGGTGACAGCAGATACTAGTGAAGATGTGGAGAAAGAGGAACACTCCTCCACTGCTGGTGGGATTGCAAGCTTGTACAACCACTCTGGAAATCAGTCTGGGGGTTCCTCAGAAAATTGGACATAATACTACCAGAAGATCCAGCAATACCTCTCCTGGGCATATACCCAGAAGAAATTCCAACTGGTAATAAGAACACATGCTCCACTATGTTCATAGCAGCCTTATTTATAATAGCCAGAAGCTGGAAGGAACCCAGATTTCCCTCAACAGAGGAATGGATACAGAAAATGTGGTACATTTACACAATGGAGTACTACTCAGCTATTAAAAACAATGGATTTATGAAATTCTTGGACAAATAGATGTATCTGGAGGATATCATCCTTAGTGAGGTAGCCCAATCACAAAAGAAGTCATTAGATATGCACTCACTGATAAGTGGATATTAGCCCAGAAACATAGAACACCCAAGATACAATTTCCAAAACACAAGAAATTCAAGAAGACGGAAGACCAATGGGTGGATACTTCATTCCTCCTTAGAATAGGGAACAAAATACCCATGGAAGGAGTTACAAAGTTTGGAGCTAAGACGAAAGGATGGACTATCCAGAGACTACCCCACCCAGGGATCCATCCCATAATCAGCCACCAAACCCAGACACTATTGCATATGCCAGAAAGATTTTGCTGAAGGGACCCTGTTAAAGCTGTCTCATATGAGGCTATGCCAGTGCCTGGCAAATACAGAAGTGGATGCTCACAGTCATCTATAGGATGGAACACAGGGCCCCCAATGGAGAAGCTAGAGAAAGCACCCAAGGAGCTGAAGGGGTCTGCAACCCTATAGGTGGAACAACAATATGAACTAACCAGTATCCCCAGAATTCGTATCTCTAGCTGCATATGTAGCAGAAAATGGCCTAGTCGGCCATCACTGGAAAGAGAGGCCCCTTGGTATTGCAAACTTTATATGCCCCAGTACAGGGGAATCCAGGGCCAAGAAGCAGGAGTGGGTGGGTAGGGAAGCAGGGCAGAGGGAGTGTATAGGGAACTTTGGGGATAGTATTTGAAATGTATATAAAGAAAATATCTAATAAAAATGCTTTAAAAAAATAGAACAATCTAACAAGAGGGCTGGAGAGATGGCTCAGTGGTTAAGGGAACATACTGCTCTTCCAGCAGACCTGAGTTCAATTTCTAGCACCACATCAGCTTTGGTGGCTCACAACCACCAATACCTCTAGCTCCTCTGTCACCTGCATACACACACACACACTCACAAATTAATTAAATAACTAGTTAATTAATTAATTAAAAGTAAGTAAATAGCCGGGCGTGGTGGCACACGACTTTAATCCCAGCACTCGGGAGGCAGAGGCAGGCGGATTTCTGAGTTCGAGGCCAGCCTGGTCTTCAAAGTGAGTTCCAGAACAGCCAGGGCTATATAGAGAAACCCTGTCTCGGAAAAAAAAAAAAAAAGTAAATAGGGTCTAGAGAGATGGTCCAGTGGTTAGGAATGCTTGCTGTTGTCCCAGAGGACCTGAGTTCAGTTCTCAGCACCCATATCAAGCAGCTCACAACTGCCTGTAACTCCAGCTGACTTCCAAGAGCATGCACACACACAGGTATGGCATATGCTTGCAAAGACATACAGACATAAATAAAATCATTTAAAAATAAGTCAGTAAGTACATAATTCGAATAGCCTAAGACAGGGTTCTTATCTATTCTATAATTAAGCAGTAAATTGAAAGAAGCATGTATTTCTTCCTAACATGGAGAGAAGCCACACACCACACTGCAGCCAAGTCATCACTGTATACTTATTATATGCATATACTTTTATCTTATGTCCAAGAGCTTCAGTTTAAGATACAAACAGATCCACCTACACACAACGGTGCATGCAGATAGTCTATAAAGAAAATCTGGAGGCAGAACTGCTTGGGTCCACATGTTAGAAGCTAGTCTAGGCAACATGGCAAGAGCATGTATGGGGGAAATGCAGCATGTATTTTGCACTGTCAACAGTGAATGGAGTACAGAAGGACTAACCCCAAACTGTCACAAACTCTTCCAAAACCTGAGTCTACAGAAACTCCTCTCCACTCAGTGAGGGTTAAAATAAACTTGACTTACGCATTTTTCCTTTTCATTCTTTCTCTTTTCTTTTTAAAAATGATTTGTTTTTATTTTATGTGCATAGGTGTCCTGCTTGTTTATATGTGTGTGATGGTCAGATTTCCTGGAACTGGAGTTATAAATAGTTGTGAGCTGCCATGTGGGAGCTGGGAATTGAACCCAGGTCCTTTGGAAAGCAGCCAGTGCTCTTAACCACTAAGCCAACTTTCCAGCCCCTCTTTCTCTTTTCTTAAATGTGATCACTCTATGTGATCCAGGTTGGTCACAAACTCTTAGGTTCAAGTGATACTCCCATCTTATCCTCCAAGTACATGAGCATACAAGGCACATCTAGCCTAAACATCATTTAAGAAAAAAAGAAAGAAAAGGGGAAAAAACAATGTAAGAAATAATGGTCTGTAGCATCCCTTTTTTTATTTTTGTTTTTTCTTCCTTTAGAGTCACAAAATCCTTCAAAAACATTAATAAGGGACAGAAATGATGGCTCAGTAGTTAACAACACTTGTTGCTTTTGCTGGGCAACTAGGTTTGGTTTCTAGAACCCACACAGTGACTCAGAACCATTTGTAACTCCAATTCCAGGGGATCTTTCACCTTCTGCTGGCCTCTGTAAACATCAGGCACTCACACTGTACACAGTCAACATGCTTTAATCCTAGCACTCAAGAGGCAGAGGCAGGTGGATATCTGAGTTAGAGGCCAGCTTGTCTACAGAGTGAGTTCTGGGACAGCCAGAGAGATACACAGAGAGACCCTGTCATGAAAACCACATTTTTAATTATTTGTTTATGTGTGTTGGTGTTTTCCCTGCATGTATGTCTGTGTGAGGGTGTCAGATCCCCTGGAACTGGAGTTGAGAGCTGCCATGTGGGTGTTAGGAATTAAGCCTGGGTCCTCTAAAAGAGCAGCCAGTGCTCTTAACCTCTGATTAACCATCTTTCCAGTCCATTAAAATTGTTTTTAAAAGAAGAAAGAGAGGAGAAGGAGGAGGGGGAGGAGGAAGAAGAGAAGGAGGAGGAAGAAGAGGAGGAAACAGGGAAAAGCACATTTTAGAGTTGCATTTCAATATTCAACATCTTTTCATGATTAAAAAAAATCTAAAAACTAGGAATTTCTTAACATTCTTCAGCACAATAGGAGCCTTTATGGAAAACCTAGAACTGAAGTCAGACTTTCTAGTGAAAGGTAGTCTGTATGCCTAAGAATCAGTGTGGACAAACTGTCTCCTGTGTATCGACCTGGCATACACGTTCTAAGTGAGAGCCTCACTTTCTCTCTAAGGATAATTTGATCCAAGTTTACAGCACTGAAGCCAAAAGCAAGCAGCTTGGGGAATACTAAAGGCAAAACATCTTTTTACCTTGTTTTATTTTCTCATGATATTGTCCACGCTACCCACCAGCTAACTTCCAGCTTAGCAAGCCCTGCTGCCTCAGCCTGAGTAGCCGAGCCTTACAGACAAGTAACAGCACAGACAATACCCCACTCACTTATTACTGACATTCTGGGCTGGTCCCTCCTGCTGACTTGTGCTGAGGATGAGGCCTGGCTGTCTGCTAGGCCATGCCACCACTGCTGATTCAAGTTTGCAACCTCGACTCTACTGAACTGGATTGCCGGTGTATCTGTGAAGTGTTTGTGAGTGGGTCAAGCTGCCACTGCTAACCTGTGAACTGAACTGCCAATTTCCAGACAACACAGATAGGACTTGCTCCAAAGAACCCTTCTAAACAGGTTCCCCCCACCCCTGCCCACCAGCCCCATGTATCCCTTCTTTTCCACTACCTCTGGTGGGTGGTGGGCTAAAAAGGAGGTTAGAGTGTTTAAGAACCATCATTTTAAAAAGGCTTTAAAAAAACTTGATGTTATACCCAACAACCTCCTTTGGCCTCCACATGACTATCAGAGGTGTAAGCACCCTCACACATCCATGCACATACACTACACACACTCATATATACAGACATATGCAAATAAAATTGAATTTTTAAATACTTCTTGCTTCACATTTGTGTAAATACAACATGGTAAGTTGGTACTGTCTGTGTGATGCTCTCTTTTGTAATTCCAACACTCAGGAGGCTGAGACCCGAGAATCACTGAGTTTAAAGCCAGCCTGGACCACAGAAAAAGAGGGCAGGAATTTTGACTATAACTACAACTAAGTAGAAAAATGTGGTTTTTAAAATAGACATATTCACAAGGCAGTCTTTGTGTTGTTGCCCCTCCCGTATGTGTGTTTGTGTGTTTGTGTGTTTGTGTGTGTGTGTGTGTGTGTGTATGAGGAGAGAGAGAGAGAGAGAGAGAGAGATTCCAGCCACAATCTATCTTTCTTTCTTTCTTTTTTTTTTTTTTTAAGAACAGAGTCTCAAGAAGCAGGCTAGGCTAGCTGCCCAATGAGCCCCAGAGATCCATCTCTCTTTGCCTCCCCACTCCATCTCCCATCATTACCCAAGTGCTAAGATTATGAGCCTAAGCCAAGAAGCCTGGCTTTTTTTACATGTGAATCCTAGGAATCACACACTGGCCCCTTCAAGTAGCTTACTGACAGCTATCTCCCCAGCCCACAAAGTCTTATTTTAGCTTTAATTCATTAGTCATAGAAATAAACAATACCATAATTCATAAGTTTGCTAGAAATACCAACTTCTTGCTAGAGAAAATGTTTAAACTATAACTTTAGCATATATGAGAACATGATTGATTCGTAATAGAATTATACCTATTTAACTCATTATTATACCTAATTTAATTCCAGAAATATTAAGTTAATTAAATAAAGTTAAAACTGTAGGGCTTGAGTTTTCAAATAACTATGTAATTTTGCTGAGCTTGAAGGACAATAGCAACAATTATTATTTATTCATTAATTTATTTTCAGATAAATGGCATGTTCAGCAAATGTTCTAGTAAATGTTACTTTACATAGGGTTCCCATTTCCAAAAACTAAAAATAAAAAGAGAGAGAGAGAGGTGGACCACGTGTGCATGTAAGCACTATTATATGCTGGCCAGATGCTACAACAATACCAGAACTCCCAGTTAACCTAAGTACTACAGCAAGCATACAGTTCATGTCAGGCTGTTTTCTACTTTACACATCTTAGTATACTGGTTTTGGCCAAGAGTACATTTGTATCTACTTTGGAAAAGAAAGAATCTTAGTGTTTTTAATGTCAGCAGACAGGTCACTTCTCAGTTCTTGCTACTCCCTATCCCCATGCATCCCCAGGTGCTTACTACATCCTAACTCTTACTCGAGTGTCTCAGATTAATTAATTACTACATCCTAACTCTTACTCGAGTGTCTCAGATTAATTAATTACTACATCCTAACTCTTACTCGAGTGTCTCAGATTAATTGTCCTTTGTACTAACTTAAGCATGGTTTCTCTTTTTAAAACAATTCAGAATATTTTTTAATAGGATGATGGGCTAGTGAGGTAGCTCGGTGGTAGAGTGCATGTCTATGGCTGAGGCTTTGGATTTGTTCTCCAGCACCACCAAAAAAGAAAAAATAAAGAGAGAGAAAGAAGGGGAATGAAAAAGCAAGAGAAGAATTAAAAAGTACAATTATACAACACAGTTGCAGAAAGGGAACTAAGCATGAGGAACAGTTTGGTGGTTTGCTCCTGCATGTCCCTTCAGTGAGATATTGCTGGAAAAGAGAACCCAGCAACATTCAGGCAAGTTTAAGCTTTTTAGTCAGCCACCCCAAGGAGGCTGGATCTTATCTAAGAGCAACAAAGCAGCTGGAGAGACTTTAAGTGAGTATCTGTGGGTCCCATATATGGACACTAAAGAAAAAGATTTGAGGGGCTAGGAAGATGGCTGAGCAGCCAACAACACTTGCTGCTCTTCCAGAGGACCCAAGTTCAGTTCCCAGCGCCTACAACAATCAGAGCTCAACTGCCTGTGACTCCAGCTCCAAGGGATCCGACACCCTCTTCTGGCTTCCATGGGCACACACACACACAGCATCAGCATCAATATTGGGGTTTTTTTTTGTTTGTTTGTTTGCTTGCTTGCTTTTTGAGAAAGACTCTTAGTATGTAGCTCTGGCTGGCCTGGGATTTACTATGTAGACCAAGCTAAATTTGAATTTACAGAGACCAATCTGCCTCTGTGCTAGGATTAAAGATGTGTGCCATCAGTCCTGGCATATATATTTAAGATTTTTTTAAGATTTATTTTATCATATCTCTGTGTGTGTGTGTGTGTGTGTGTTTTCTTGTGGGAGCCAGGGGAATTGGAGTTCCCTGGACATAAAGAGACAGTTGTGAGCTGTCCAACCATGGATGCTGGGAATCGAACTCAAGTCCTCTGCAAGAGCAGTATGTACTTTTAACCGTTATGCCATCTCTCCAACCCAATACAGATAGAATTTTTATAAAATTATTTGAGCTGGGGCTGGAGAGATGGCTCACTGGATGTTCTTCCAAAGGACCAAGCTTATATTCCCAGCACCAACATGGCAACTCATAACTGTCTGTAACTCCACTCCCAGGAGATCCTCACACAGACATACATGCAAGCAAAACACCAATGCACATTTTAAATAAAGTAAGAAATATAAATTTTAAAAGATTCTTATTGAGCACCTAACTTCTCAAGATAACTCCTGCTGCTAGAAGGTAACTGAGCTGGAGGAAACAATGCTGTAGGCAGAGAGACCTGAGGACAGTGAAGAGAAAAAGTATCAAAGGCATTGTCCCTACTTTGCCCTGTGTCACCAGGTCACAGTGGACTTGTTTGCCTGCCTCGCATTGCTGGTGCCCCATTAGATCGTACAGTCAGTTAAATGGAAGCCTGACCTGCTCACATCACTGCTGTTTTCCCCAGGCCCTCCATCGCACAAAGCAGACACATGGAGGCTATTTATCGCTCAGTAACGTTTATGGCATGAATGATTAAGTGTTGAAAAAGTAAAAAGACCCAAGTTATCTTCATTCTAAATCAAAGTCTTGGAAAGGCCTCTGCTTACAAATAACTTTTTTTTTTTTTTTTTTTTTTTTTTTTGGTTTTTCGAGACAGGGTTTCTCTGTATAGCCCTGGCTGTCCTGGAACTCACTCTGTAGACCAGGCTGGCCTCGAACTCAGAAATTCACCTGCCTCTGCCTCCCAAGTGCTGGGATTAAAGGCGTGCGCCCAGTTACAAATAACTTCTAAAAAGTAACTATTGTGTGGAAAGCTAGCCTTAAGGAAAACATAAGATGATGGACCAGAAAGCTCAATTGGACAGGTATGGCAACCGTGATGAAAATGAAAAGTAGTATTTCTTGAGCTGATTGAAACCCAGAATTGAATACAAGTGTTTCTCTAAAGAAATTAGCTAGAAAAAAAAAAAAAAAGAACCCACACAAATGAAAGGTTATTAACAAAAGAAGAAAAGGCAGATGATTAAAGAATGTTTGAGGACAAAAAGAAATTGACTAACATAGCAGTATACAACCCCATCCATTCTCCTCCCTTGCTTTGCTGCTAAAGAGTTGTGCATAAAGTGTCCATCTGGTTATGCTACTCCTCAGCCTTCAGCAACTCCCTGGTGGCTGTAGGCTAAAGATGTCAGACAGCCAAGAGAAGTTCTAGTAGGCCAGTCCCTGTGAGGAACCCCGGAGCTAACTTCAGATATTGAGCAGCTCTGCTCCTGGGACAGAATTCTGGTTCTGTGGGTATGAGAGGGTGGCAGGGAGGGGGTCCAAGAATCTCTTCCCCAAAGCTTCCTCGGGGGATTCTGATGAGCAGCCAAGTTTGGGAACCATAAATATACCATTGCATAAAAGAACATCAGACTGCAACCAGAAGGATCCCACAGTAAATCAGGAGCTTACATTATTGGCTAAGGGAACTTGGGCAAATTATGTTCCTTAAGGACTGTAGAGAGTTCTGCCTTCCTTCTCCATGCTGGGAATCAGGCTCAGGGGCTACCACTAAACTTCACTCACACCCTAAAACTTTTCTTCTAAAATGGAAACTATTCCTTACATCAAGAATTCTGTACTAATTCCTCATTTCTCCCCTGCCAGCTCCTAACACAATTAATGCAGTCTCTTCCAGCAAATCTCCACTTCCCCTTCTTCCTTCCCTCATTTTCTAGGTTGTGCCACCTACCTGCCCTCTGGAATTCACTAATTCAAGTGAGAACTTATAAGGTACTGAACACCAAAGATAGTAGTGAACAAAGTAGACAGATATGTGTTACCATTCTAATGGAAAATCAGACACTAAACAAATGACACAAAGAATTGAATGTGATCAAATCCTTATACTGAAAGTTGTTTACATTTTACCTCTACTATACATTTCAATGCCATTAAAAGTTCATCTTTATATCTCCTGTATTCAGTAGTATCCAACATAAGAGGAAGAATTAATAAATCCATCTAAAAAAGAATGATTATGTAATGGAGGAAGGTCCTAGAGAAGACAAGGTAGATGAGATCCTAGATATGAATGGGGATGATAGCTTTGAACAACAGAAGAAACAGATTATCTACCAAGATGGCTATGGGAGGGTAGGGCAGAGGTATGGCTCTGTGCTACAGCACTAGCCTAACACATTCAAGATTCTGGGCTCCATCCCTGGAATACAAAAACAAAACTAATGGCCTTCCTACTTTAAGGAATGCAGAAAAAGGAACATTCAATGAAGATAGGTTTTAAGGCAACAATGGAGCTCATAGAAGCCTATTGGCTACCATTTTTAAACATAAAGCAACATCATCCATGGAAAATAAGAAAGTTAAGGTTGGAACAGAGGCTTAAAGGTAGATATTTCTGCCATTCCCAAACCAAAAGAAGGCTAGAATGCATACCTTCCAGGTCTGTAGTCACCTCTTCCCTTTCCCCTCCTCTTCCTCTTCTTCCTTCTCCTCCTCCTCCTTTCTTCTTCACTCTTTCTGAACATCCATGATCTCAACACTACTCCTATTAAGAAGGGAATCCCTATTGTATAAAACTCTGACAGAAAATAGTGTCTACTTCTCACTAGAGAAGACAAATAAAGTAGATATGCCCTCTCCCAGGTCGCTGACGACAATAGAGTAGGCATGTGACTTAGGCTGGGTGGGACAGATGTTTTTGTGCAGGACTGAATCTCAAGAAGATAATTTTAAACCAGGAGGTAGTGGTGGATAGCCTTAATTCCAGCACTTGGAGGGACTGGGGTGAGAGCTGTCAAGAGGCAGGCAGATCTCTGGGTTCAAGTCAAGCCTGATCTACATAGAGTTCTTGGACAGCCTGGTCCACATAAAGAGACTCTGTCGAAAGAAAGAAAGAAAGAAAGAAAGAAAGAAAGAAAGAAAGAAAGAAAGAAAGAAAGAGAGAGAAAGAGAGAGAGAGAGAAAGAAAGAAAGAAAGAAAGAAAGAAAGAAAGAAAGAGAAAGGAAGGAAGGAAGGAAGGAAGGAAGGAAGGAAGGAAGGAAGAAAGAAAGAAAGAAAGAAAGAAAGAAAGAAAGAAAGAAAGAGAGAGAGAGAGAGAGAGAGAGGAAGGAAGGAAGGAAGGAAGGAAGGAAGGAAGGAAGGAAGGAAGGAAGAAAGAAAGAAAGAAAGAAAGAAAGAAAGAAAGAAGAAAGAAAGAGAGAGAGAGAGAAAGAAAGAAAGAAAGAAAGAAAGAAAGAAAGAAAGAAAGAAAAAGAAAAGAGGAAAAAAGAAGAAAAAGAAAAGAAAGAAATGCTGAAAAGGAGCAGCGTGGAAGTGAAAGTCACTAGAGTTAAAGAAAGGAGGAAATGGGTGTCCTGGATAAAGTCCACATGGTTACTGAAATGATTACCAAAGTCACCCAAAAGGATGATGGGATTTAGAGTGAACAGAAAAACTAACAAAGAAATGACAGCCATTGGTCAACAGGAGTAATCTAGAGAGATACTGAAAAACATGACAGTGCAGAGTGACAAGGTGACTGAGGTAGCGTAGATACCAATGTTTGCTGTCATATGCAGAGTTTAGATTTGAACACATATTTAGATATATCCACATATGTGCTATGAAAACAGAAAGAGGACTACATGGGTGACATGGGTACGGGAATGGAAGAGAGTAGAGAAAGAACAAATGAGTAAGACTCAATGATGTGCCTATAAAAAGGTCATAAGGAAACCCAAGGTTTTGTAAACCAACTGCAAGTTTAAAATTAGAATTTCCATGATGATGTGAAGAGCAATAATTTTTAATCGAGTTGTATTGCAGTAGTGCATAAATGTAATCCCAGAACTGGGGAGGCAGAGGCAGGAGGATTGCAAGTTTCTCCTTAGCCTGTACCACTTAGCTTGGCTCAAAAACATATTTAAAATGTTTCAATTGGGAATAAAATAACTAACTTAAGGTCTTGAATTAAAGAAGACAAAAAAGAATGAATACCTTTCTTCAAGATCCCAACAGCAAATGCTAGGATACAAACAAAGGAGTGAGATGGACATTTTATAAAACAGTGTTTGTAAAGATGCTTGCTTATGGTAGAAAAGTCTGAGGCCCCAAAGAGCCCATGAAAAGTGCTCAGGGGAAGTCAGTAGAAGGATGAAAAAAAAAACAACAACAACAACAACAACAAACAGAAACAGTGGGGCTGTGGAGAGAATGGAATGGAAGAGATGAGCTGACAAGAGATAGAAAAAAAATGGAAGCAGCTTGCTCTTCCTTTTGAATCCCAAAGTTTAAAAAGTTCCCAACATTTGCCTACCTCGGCTTTATGAACTATTAACTAACTCTTGGGTGCCTCTTCCCTTCCCCTTTTTTAATGTGATGTCTCTATGGGTGGTAATCTTTGCCATCAAATACTGGGGTGGTAAGGAATAAATAACTGGTCTCTTTAAGATTATAGTTCTTCACACTTGAGAAAGGCTGTTCTCAAAGAGTTGTTAAGTAACTGCAGCAAGAAATCTCTCTCCTGGACCTGCTTTTGATCACTTCTGAGCTGATGCTCAGCAAGGCCAGGAGCTGGTGCCACTGGAAGCTGTTTTTATGCAGCACTGACACTTCATCTGGGCTCACCAAATAGCTAACAGAATGAAAGTCTGGCATCTCTGCTCTCACCCAGTGTCTATTTCCTTCAAAGAAAAAGAAAAAAAAAAAAGAAAGAAAGAAAGAAAAGAGGGGAGGGGGACTGAGGCCTTCTGCCAACAGGCATACAGTGAGCTCCAGAGTTATGTCAGAGCCAGGATCACTCAGCAAAACTATGTCCAGAAGTTGTGTGAGGAAAATGTTTGTAGATTGGAGCCTGTTGATGTGGGGTAACCGGTTGCACATTAATAATTAGCTAATCCAAGGACTATGACTAATTTATTCGTTTACTTCTGAAATATTCGTTGCTTAAAATATTTTACTAAGTTTGATTAGCTTTCCTTTCTGTTACCATTCTCATCTGCATTTTTTATGTTTTTAATTTATAAATAGTTTAAAGTTTGAAAATTATTTTGTAGATAGTCTAAAAAAAAAACCTATCCTCACTAAAAATATACTTGTGTTCTATGTTGCTGCCATCCCCACCTTAAGAGAAATGTGGTCCAGATGAGCCGTAAGATTAACAGGGCTGGTTTCTATCTTGTCATAGTTTGCTATTTTACTGTAAATGGCTTTTATAAATTTGAAAGAAAAACTTTCATTTCTGAAAAAATTTATCAAGCCTAAAAACAGTGTGCAGTCACAGACATCTCTATAAAAAGATGTCTGTCAACTGTATTTCTTACTTTAGAGGAAAGATTGTTGCAGTTTTAGCTCACTGTCAGCTATTTCCAAGGGCTTTTTTTTTTAAGTATGGTGTAAAAACAGTCATAAAATGTTAAAGGTCTTCTACAATCCAGCTGATTTCTTTATGATTCAATCACTCCAAGAAGTCAGTTTAACAGCTTTCTTTACATCCCATACTAGGAAATTTAGCAAAGCCTTCCTTTAAAGAATAAAACTAGATGAAAATACTTTGAAAGGCATTGAACGTCAAGAAAAAGCATAGAGTTGAGTCAAGGTGGCACATACCTTTAATCCCAGCACTTGGGAGGCAGAGGTAGGTGGATCTCTGTAAATCTGAGGCCATCAGCTTGGTCTAAGGAGTGAGTTCCAGGACAAACAGAACTGCATAGGAAGAGGAGGAGGAGGAAGAAGAAGAAGAGGAGAAGTAGGAATATAGTTTTGTTATGGATATTTGTTTAATGATTGAATAAACGTAAAGATCCTTATTGGTTTTCAAAATTTTTAAATCAATAATATAAAATTTTGAAATAGCAAATACATCCAGGCATAGAGGCACATGCCTGTAGTCCCAGCACTTGGGAGGCCAAAACAGGAAGATCATGAGTCTGATGGCAACCCAAGCCACACAGTAAATTCCAGTCTAGCCCAAGCTGTTTAGAGAGAACTTGACCACCAAATAAAGATAAATAAACAGAAAATAGCAAGATGCTGCCAAATAAGCCCTTCTACAACCAACTACGTATGCACACATGTATGTTTGTTCACTGATACAAGGCCCTGCTATATAGGCCAGGCTGACCGAGAACTTTCTGTGTAGTCCAGGCTTGCCTTAAACTTAGGATACTTCTGCTTCAGTTTCCCAAGTACTGGAAATACAAATTCAAACTACATCTACATGCCTTGGAAGGCAAGCAGTCTGACACTGAGCTATTCCCCCAGCACTCTGTATTTAATCAAACAAGTCCTTTAACTAGGCCACTTCTTCACCTGTAAAATAAAATAGCATCCCATACAGCTGTTATGAAGATTAAATAAAATTAAGCCCATAAAATAATTAACATAAAATTTGATCATAGGGAACAAGCCCTTGGAGAGTGTGACCAAAGTAATAATCAGAAAGACTAACACCCAACAAGAAACTAATAGAAAATTCAGCTCAGTCCTTAATCTCCAAAGGGAGATGAAGGGGTAGGGAAGAGGGCCAGTCATCCATGAGCAACTATAATCAACCACACCTACACAGTGAGACCACCATGAAAACTCTAAAGAGTTTTGGAGAACTCCTGGACTGACAAACGTATCCACAGACCAAGAAGACAGTGTACCCCAATTGTTCAGGGACTGAAGATCCTGGGCTCAGAGTCTTAGCAGGCCTCTTCTTTGTGTCTTTTATAAAAGTCTAGTAAACATAATCAGTGTTGCCATCAGCTCTGAGATCGATTACAGCAAATTAGCAGAGTGAGAAGGGAATGGGAGGAATGCTCAACTTGTAGCCAAGTCAGTCAGAGGGATGGGTAGCCTCTGCCTGCAACTCGCATATTTCCATGGGAACAATGCTGTGGGCTAACACTTAACCAGTATAGTCTGCACTAATTCCAGTAGTGCCGGAACACCCACTGGTGTCCACAAAGAACTAGAGAGCTGTTTGGTATAGAAAATCCATACACTTGGCCTCAACAGTGCTGGGGAATAGAAATATTTTAATTTTGGGCAATCAGAATACTAAGAAGACTAAAAGTGTATTTTAACAGGTTTAAATCAAATGGGGGCAGGAATTAAGCTTAATTTGGAAAGAAGAAATTAATGGGACTCTACATAGAGAAAGCAGTCCTAACCAAACAGAAGTCAAATCACCAAAGGATACAAGAGAGTTTCAAATAAAAATGCAGCCGAGATTTTTCTGATACTGAGGTGTCTGTGTACATGTTCAAACACTTAACTAGGTGTCCAAAACCCTAACCTGCAGAAATGAAGACAAAATAATAAGTCCCAAGAGAAGCATTTACCATGAGAACTGTTCAAAGTATACGAGGGAGAAGGTGAGAAATGCCCTGAAGGTTAATTAACTGGAAAGTATGTGTTATTGTCCTGCTTGACTCAAGTAATGCCAACATCTATTTCACACACACAGTGTTTAAAAACAGCCAAGGAACCAATTCTTGCCTGTTTGGAGGAGGAAGTTCTTAATGATTCATATTTTATGAATAACTTTTCCCAAAGAGAATGTATTAACAAACATCCGACCAAAAATTTAAATCAATCATCATTTAGTTTTATACACTGAGCTTTTATATGAAATGCTTATTGGGGGCAGTAAAACACAAGCCTTGCGTGCCCTGAGTTCAGTACTTAACGAGAACACACGCACACACGCACGCACAGACACACGCACACACGCACACACACGCACGGTACTAAAAATCCACTTATAGTAGGTCCAATCTAGTTTAAAAGGAAAACAGATGAGCTACAACAAATCATAACAGGTCAGTGCTGAAACTCAGCGAGGAGCAAGTGGTTCTGTAGAAATTTGAGTAGCCTCCACCTCAGACCTGAGGCCAGGTCCTAGATATTCAAAGTCTGACTCATACTATCCGAGGTGAGTATGAGGGACTAAACCACCAGCCATAGACTACACATGGTGGGACTCATGGCTCCAGCTGCATATGTAGCAGAGGATGGCCTAGTTGGTTATCCCTATAGCTCTCCTCCTAATAGTCTCCTCCAACTCCAAGAAATCTAGACCCACTAGACTAAAGTCTCTGCTAATTTCTGTTAGCACCTGTCCTTGTTTGGTTTCTGCTGCTGTGATAAAGACCACGACTAAAGCAACTCAAAGAGGAAAGGGTTTATTTGGATTACATATCAGGGGTCACAGTCCATTGAGAGAAGCCTAGGCAGGCCAGGACCTGCTTGCTTGCTTGCTTGCTTGCTTGCTTGCTTTCTTCCTTTCTTTCTTTCTTTCTTTCTTTCTTTCTTTCTTTCTTCCTTTCTTTCTTTCTTTTTTTATTAGATATTTTCTTTATTTACATTTCAAATGTTATCCCCTTTCCTGGTTGTTGGGAGCCGCCCTCACATTTGCCATTATAAGATGGCGCTGACAGCTGTGTTCTAAGTGGTAAACATAATCTGCACACGTGCAGGGGCAGTTTTCCCGCCATGTGTTCTGCCTTTCCCGTGATGACAACTGGGCCGATGGGCTGCAGCCAATCAGGGAGTAATACGTCCTAGGCGGAGGATAATTCTCCTTAAAAGGGACGGGGTTTTGCCATTCTTTTTCTCTCTCTTGCTTTCTTGTTCTTTTTCTTGCTTTCTTGCTCTTGCTCTTGCTCTCTTGCTCTCTTGCACTCTTGCTTTCTTGCTCTCTGGCTCCTGAAGATGTAAGCAATAAAGCTTTGCCGCAGAAGATTCCGGTTTGTTGCGTTCTTCCTGGCCAGTCGCGAGAACGCGTGTAAGACCTGGTTTCCCCTCTGAAAGCCCTCTATTCCCTCCCCTTTCCCCCTGCTCACTCACCCACCCACTCCCGATTCCTGGCCCAGGTATACCCCTATTCTGGGGCATAGAGCCTTCACAGGACCAAAAGGGCCTCTCCTCCCATTGATGACTGACTAGGCTATCCTCTGCTACATATCCAGCTGCATATGTTCCACCATGTGTACTCTATGACTTGTGGTTTAGTCCCAGTAAGCTCTGGGGGGTACTGGTTAGTTCATATTGTTCGTCCCATGGGGCTGCAAACCCCTTCAGCTTCTTTGGTCCTTTCTTATAGCACTCAGCACCACCTGTCCACGAGTGCCTGCCCACAATGAGCTGGGCCCCCACATCAATTATCAATGATGAAAACCACAGGCTTGCCCACAGGACAATTTGGTGGAGACATTTTTCTCAGTTGAAGTTCCCTCTTCCCAAATGATGTTAGCTGTGTCAAGTTGACATAAAAACTTGCCAGCACGGCTTGTTTTTTTTTTTTTTTTTTTGTGGTCAGAATATATTGTGTGAAAATAATTTCATATTCAATAAAAATTAAGGATAAGTTAAAAAGCCATTCCCCTTTTAACTGTTTTCGACCTGTGTCACAGCAAGAGAAAACAGAAGCCTATCCACTTTTAGCTTTTCTCCATACTCTAGCCTCATTGACCATTTAAGAATATAAATCCAGGCTGGTGAGGTGGCTGCGGTGGTTTGAATAAGAATGGGCCCCATAAAGATCCATATATTTGAAAGCTTAATCATCAGGGAGTGGCAAGAATTGAGAAGATTTACAAGGTGTGGCCTTGTTAGAGGAAGTGTTGCAGGATACATACTTTGAGGTTTCAAAAGACCAAGCCAGGCCCAGTGCTTCTCTCCTGCAGTCTTCAGATCCAGATGTACAACTCTCACTTCTCTAGTGCCTTGTCTGCCTGCTTGGAGCCAGCACGGCTTTTTAAAAGATATTTTCTAAAACTGTATATAATAAAAAGTCCAAAGGTCAAAGTAAATTTTCATACAACATATAGATGAATAGATTCACTAATAACATTGAGCCCTAGGTATGAAAAATTCATCCCATACTTTGTGTTTCTCATCAAACCCACACTTAAATTTCACTATGTGAAATAATAGTTTTCTCAGAGAGAATGGGGAAGATGTGAGAACTGACCGATGGACACTAAACTACCATTACACAGGTACAAACTGTGCTGTGCCAGCACACAAAGCACTGACTACAGCATCAAGTCTATATTCCAAACAGCCTAGAGGAAGGGGCCTGATGTCATAGCAACAGATGAAAGAGGAGTCAGGTATAACTGACCTCTTAAGGCAGAAGCCGTACTGTCCCCATTTTAAATGCTCCAATGGTTTCCTGTTGATCTAAGATCTACCTCCTATGGCCTGTTTTCAAGGAGGGCTTCCCTGCCTCCGCTATACACCGGTTTCACCTCTCACCCTCCCCTGCCCATCCAGCCACACAAGCCTACTTAGCTTCTCTCATAAGCCAGTTTCCTTCCTGACTTACAGCTTTTTTATGAGTTTTGGTTTTGTTTTGCTTCAAGCTTTTGAATTTCAGCACATGGAAATGTCACATTCAAAGCTCCCGAAGAAAAAAGAAAAATTACATCTATGTTCCTTTGCTGTAGCCTTGAGGTTTTTGAACAATTTATCCTATATGTAATTAAATAATTACATAATTCTGTAATGGTTCTCTCAACAGTAAGTAATCCCAAAGAGGACAAGGCTGACATCTTTTTACTCCTCACTGAGCACAATGCTAACACAGCAAGGGCATTCAGAGCTCTAATGACACATGAACTTCTTGCTACATGTTCTGTCACTGAATGGAGTAGTTCTGCTACACTCATTTGACATGTGAATAAGTTAGAATACTGGGGTCCCCAACTCATGCATTTTACTGTAGAGTTCATATTCTGAGCTACGAACAAGTATTATTTACTAAGTGTAGGATGAAGAAATAATACATGCCCAGGCTAGAATGTTGCTTATAAGACTAGCAAATAATTCACCCCCCCCAAAACAAAGCATGCATAAAGGGTGCTACTAACCATGTGCCCAGAAAAAAACATGAAAGAAAAAAAGACTGCCTTGTTTGCTTTGCTAGAGAGTTCTGACTATTCTAAAGCAATGCAAACAAGAGTTCTGGGTAAATAATACACATCCAGATGAAAACCGGTAAATTGGTTATAATTAGAGATTTTTGCAGTAATCCAATAAATGCAGAGAAATGTGCCAAGAAACTGAAGGGCTAGGGATGTGGCTCTCTTGGTAGAGTACTTGCCTACAGTCTATAAAGTTCTGGTTGGCTTCCCCCAGCACTGCATAAACTAAAACTATATAACTTGGAATGTGCATGAAATATTAGCACTTGGGGGCTAGAGTCAGGAGGATGATAGCGTCAAGGTCAGCCTTGGCCACCCATCAAATTCAAGGCCAGCCTAAGCTATAAAACCCTGTTGAAAAGACAGGGAAAAAGACAGACAGACTGACCAATGCATTCTGCATTTTATGGCTTATCATTTCTCTGCCACATACGAAGCTGGCTCCAAATACAAGGAAGCTATAAATTTCTAATGATGCAAACTCTTTCTGAACCAATCAGTACTGACAATATAACAAAGAAACCCAAAAATACTATTTTAGATCAAATGAAGCCAGAGAGTCAACTATAAGTAACGTGGGCATCTCAGCTAAGGCCATCAACAGAAACAGACATTACTGACAACTGACAAAACTGAATCCAGGATGTGCCATTTACTGTATGGTAATCATCCCGTGTCACACCATCCATCCCCCATCAGCTATGCCAACGATCTTCAAGTCCTGTCTTTAAGTAAAAGAGATTTGAAGTGTATAGAAGGGTTAACTTTTAAAAACATTTTCTTCTTTAATTGCCTAAAACAGGAAGAATAGTTATTAAATGGCCTCAGAGATCTGCACAAATAATGTATGTATGATCAACAGTGGGCCTTAGGTTTGTTTTTCTTGCCCTCAGATTTCATGACAAGCACATACTAGTAATCACCAGGCCCTACAAAGCAAAGTGCTTCCTGCTTTCTCAGCATTCTCATGCCAGGCACCGAGGGTACTGGAACCATAATGAGGAATAAGAAGACACCATCTACTAGCCGTGATGCTGCATACCTTTAATCTCAGCCCTAGAGAGGCAGAGGCAGGCAGGCAGGCAGAGCTCTGTGAAGTTCTCAAAGTTAGCCTGATCCACACAGTGATCTACATAGTGAGCTGTAGAACAGGTGGGACTACTGTCTCAAAAAAGGAGAAGATACTATCCTCACCACAACATAAACAGGTATAATTCTTTTTGCTTTATTTTTGAGGAATCTGAGGCTCCTTAGGTTTAGCACCTAGGCTAAGATCAGATGATTGTAACTTGGGAAAGATAACATACAAATTCAGGTCTCCCTCCAAAGCTCACCTTTGTTAACTGTACTATCCCTCAGTTTTTAGCATATAATCAACACTTACTAAGAAAAAAAAAATAGTGCAGGGCGTGGTGGCGCACGCCTTTAATCCCAGCACTTGGGAGACAGAGGCAGGCAGATTTCTGAATTCAAGACCAGCCTGGTCTACAAAGTGAGTTCCAGGACAGCCAGGGCTACACAGAGAAACCCTGTCTGGAAAAAACAAACAAACAAAAGTACACACATATAAGTTCACTTTTAACTTCTCTATTTCCAATTTGCTCTGTGTGTGTGTGTGTGTGTGTGTGTGTGTGTGTGTGTGTGTGTGTATTATATGTATACAACTATGTGCATGTGTAGAGACCAGGAGAGGACACTGGTATCACACATACCCTGTCTTAGTCTTTTCAGAAAGTGCAGGGTCTCTCACTGAATCTGGAGCTAGGCTGGTAGCCAGAAGCTCCAGCCGTCCTCCTACCTCTGCCCCTATATTGTAGAGATTTGAAGAGCACACGCAGCAATGGCCTGCTTTTTACATAGGCCCTGAGACGCAAACTCGGGTCCTCCTGCTTGTGTAGCAAGAACTCTTACCTACGAACTATCTCTCCAACATCTTAATTTAGATTTCTAAATGTTTTGGTTTCAGAGTAGTACCATACAGAGAATTTAAAAAACACACACACACATACACAAAATGTGTTAAACCTCTTGTATAATTAGACTAGTCATTTTTCTAAGTAATGATATCAAAGAGTGAAAAATATCAAGTAATAATTTAGTATAGACCAAAAATAAGTTTGAAAGGGGATCTGTTAGAAAACTGACACAACTTCTAAATCTCTCTGGTCTGCCTAAAGTTACAATTCTATACCTAAGCAGTTGGTTCCCTGGCTCCAACTACAAACAGAAGAGCCTTCTGGTACTGTGTAAAATTCTCTAGGAGACATGAACACTGGGATTAAAAGCTCCAACCAAATGACAACCTCATCAACTATCCACTTAAGCAAACAAAACAAACCAGAAAGGAAAAAAAAAAAAAAAACTCAAACAAAAAATGCTGGGGAAACTTCAAAGAAATGATAAAACTTCAAAAAGAGAAGCTTTTTCTATCACATTTTAAATACTCTTTCAGTACAAAAAAAAAAGATAAATGACTTAAAATTAACTTGGTTTTAAATTTTTTAATTCATTTGCTATTTAGCTAATTACAGAAATCTAGGAAAAAGAAAATTATGCTGTTCAAACACAAAATAAGCTACAGGGAAACATAACATCAACATATATAACCACACAGAAAGTATTTTTTAAATACATGAAAATCCCAAATCATTCTTTTTTCCTTTTCTTTTCCTTTCTTTTCTTTTCTAAGTTTTGGGTTTTTTAGACAGGGTTTCTCCCTGTAGTCCTTTGTAGGCTAGGCTCTCCTGGAACTCAGAGATCCGCCTGCCTCTGCCTCCTGATGGCTCGGATTAAAATCCTGTTTCACCGCCAGGCCCCAGGCCATTCTTAATCCATATTATCCACTTGACTGGATACCTCTGGATGTATTTCAGGGGCTTTTCCAGAGACAACCGGATCTTGAGGGCACCAACCTAATCCGTTTCAATCCACTGATAGATTCAAATTTGAACAGAACCTTGAAAAGTAAGCTCTCCTAGAGGAAGCAGGACGCTGGACAGTGTGCCTTGAGGATCTTATCTTGGCCCTGGCTCCCTATTGCTCCTCTTGGCTTCTTGTTTTCCATTTCTTCCTCTCTTATCTCCCTTACTGATAACCTCCCCTTTGGGGAGGACAAAGACAATGCCTTCTTCATCTCGCTATTCACTAAAGTTCTGCCCTGATGTAAGGGCTAAAGTTAAGCTTTAAACCCCACTCGCCCAAGGACAGATAACTCCCAGGAATGCAGAGGGCTGTTGTTTTTGTCAGATAATGAATCCCTGTTCCCCTTCAATAAACAAAGTTTGTTGTCCCAACTGCACAGGATGTGCTTGGTCACATCCAGGCAGGAGACGCACAGGCAGGAAGGAAGTCAGGATGTATGCTTGCCCCAGTGAACCAAGGTGGAAAGTAAGGAGTTTCATGAGCCTGGCCTAACAGGCACCTGAAGGATGGAATTCATCACCATTTCTGTAAGAATCCCACATAGGGACATGGCCAGTGTCCATCTTCCTGGCCAGTATTTAATAAAGCTTACTTCAGTTGGACAACCATGGATTCCATCTTCCTCATCACAATTTTCAGGTTTAACATTCACCAGACTACTTTCCATGAAGCAAGCATTAAATATATAAGAAATTGAATATATGAAATCCAGCTTTCAACAGCCATTACTTCCACAGTTAGTTGCAGACTGAACTGTTTTTTCTCCTAAACTTACACTAAACATTAAAATATGTTTTGGAAACTAAAGAAACAGAAATTCTGTCTGTCTCTGTCTCTCTCAAGCAGGGATAACAACTGTAAAAATCAGGCTGGGTGTGGTGGCACACAGTTTTAGTCACAGCACTCACTCAGATGCAGACAGGTGCATCTCTGGGAGTTCCAGACCAATCAAAGCTACAAGGTGAGATCCTAAGTGTTGTGTGTGTGTGTGTGTGTGTGTGTGTGTATAATTTTACATTGTAAAAACTTGCAGTATACTCCAATGCTACCCTAAATAAGTCTTTAACTTAAAAAGAAAAGGAGGGGTCTGGAGAGATGGATATTTGTTCCCACTGTGTTAATAACACCTATTGTGTCTCTAGTTGTGGTGTGTTTCAGCTTTAGCATATGCATTTATCCAAGAGTTCTCTGCTTGAATATTATAAACAAAATTAAATAAAGTCAACCATAAGTTAAGAGGTGGAACAAGCAACCAATTGACAGAGAGTAAACATAGGATTATTTAAAAAAAAAAAAAAAAAAAAAAAAACAATGTCTGGGACACTGGCTGAGGAGCAGGGTCAGCTGGGTGCTTTCTCTGCTTCTCTGAGCTAGCAAACTTTCACCACAGATTCTGGCTCCCGGGTTTTCATTGGTAAAACCAAATGATTTAGATTTTGTTTAAAAAACAAAACAAAACAAAAAAAAAACCCAAAAAACAAAAAAACAGATGGCTCAGAGGTTAGAAGCACTACCTGCTCTTCCAGAGAATCCTGGATCAATTCCCAGAACACACATGGCAGCTCACAACCATCTGCAACTCCAGTTCTGGGGGATCCGACACCCTCACAAGGACATACACAAAGGCAATACACCAATACACATAAGGTAAATTAATTTAAAAAATAATTCATCCCCTAATGATTTTCTCCTTTACTTTTTTTGAGGGGGGTAATAAAAGTATAACTAAAAAAAAAAAAATACTTTCTGGGGAAGCTTTTTTTTTTTTTTTACCTAAAACTTTTTTTTTTTTTTTTTTTTGAGACAGGGTTTCTCTGTGTAGCCCTTGTTGTCCTGGAACTTACTTTGTAGGACCAGGCTGGCCTCGAACTCAGAAATCTGCCTGCCTCTGCCTCCCAAGTGCTGGGATTAAAGGTGTGCACCACCACCCCCGACTCACCTAAAACATTTTTTATACAACATATTTTGATCATATTCTTTCCCTTCCCCCAACACCTCACCGACACTCCCTGCCCTCTAACTTCATATTCTTTGTAAAAACAACAACAAAAAAGTAGAATAAAACCTTCCATTTCTAAAATAGCACCACAAAAATCTTGATACCTTAGTAGAGTTAAAACTCTATACTACAATGCCGACTTCTGAGATTAATTTTACCATCTATAAATCACAGGTCATCAATAAGATCTCTAGCTGCCAGGAGTGGTGGCGCACGCCTTTAATCCCAGCACTCCGGAGGCAGAAGCAGGCGGATTTCTGAGTTCGAGGCCAGCCAGGTCTACAAAGTGAGTTCCAGGACAGCCAAAACCAAAAAAAAAAAAAAAAAAAAAATCTAGGGTCTCAAGTTTCCCTGCTGGGTTCCTGTAATCACCATGACAATGGACTAAACAACTCGTGTAAATATTAGTTGTTAACCTAACTACTGTGTTCCAAACCAGAGGGTGGGGGTGGGGGTGGGGGAATACAAGAGGGAGGGGAGAGAGTCAGCAAAGATGGAGTGTTACTTTCACTTTTTTTGCAATGTTTGCCATTTACTATTTTAGGGCTTGCTTGACTATTTATTTAGCGGTGATGTTGTCAATTTATCACGTAATGGCTGTTGAGTCACAGATCCGATTTTAAGTCATTCGGCTGGGTTAGCAACAATTCAAAAGGTCTTGCAGTTCAACATGAAACATTAGTTTTTCGGGTCCCCTGAGGCCTCTCGGGTACCCGGCCGGTCTGGGCGGCCCGACAAGTCCCGGCTGGGTTTTCTTTAAAGTGATTAAAGTGCGTGTTCCTTATGCAAGGCTCTAGCGCGACCCGGGCCGCTAGGGCCCAGTCTGACCTGGAGGCTGCGCTCCGCCTGGCGGAGGAGGAGGCAAAATGGAGGCGGCTGGGGCCGGGTTGGGCCGGGCTGGGCGGGGTTTCGGCACAGCCGCAGAGGATCCCGCCAGGTTCTAGTCGCAGCTCCAGTCCTCCATGAGGCCGCCCTCCGGGTTACCCACAGCCCACCCAGACCGCGGCTGGCGCCCTCACGGGGAGGGGAGGTGCCAGGGACAAGGACGCCATTATGAACCTCCCCGGCGGGGGCTACAACAGCCCGCGCAGACCTCTCGAGGGGACGGGAGGGCGGACGGTGGGGACGCGGGCTGGCGCCGCTTTTCAGCCCACTGTCGCCACGCCGAGGGGCTCAAGATGTTGGCCGGGGGGCGCTTCCTCAGGCGCAGAGGCGACGTCGTGGCACCCCAGGCAGGGTCCTACCTGTCCCTTCCGCGTCCCTTTCCTCCGCCATCTTGGTGCGGAGCCGGTCGCCCGGGAGACATCCAGCACGAACCCTGCGGGACCCCGCGGGCGGAGAAAGCCCCTGGATGCACGGTGGCCCCCCGATCCCCGCCCCCACCAGAACCGAGGCCCGCGTTCTTTGGGCCTAGGGGCGTCATTTATTAACAAGGCTCCGGAACCCGCCTGGGCCTGATTGTGACTGTCAAGGACGTAGTGTGCCTTGCTTATTTCTTTATTCATTTCTTTAATTACTTATTTTATTCAGCTTTTTTTTTTCCCGGCCGTCTCAGGTGCGCCCCAGAACCGGGCGCAGACCTGGCGGCCCCTTACACGGTCCCTCCCCGAAAAGCGTCCGCCCACCCCAACCCCACCCGAGCCAGGCCTTGTGGCTCTCTGGCGTCACCCTCTCCTGAGCGGAGCCACTCTGCCAGTCACGGAACTGGAGCGAAAACGGACATGGGCCAGTGCAGGAGGAAGCCCAGCCTTTCCCCGGGATCGCAGAGAGAGAGAGAGAGAGAGAGAGAGAGAGAGAGAGAGAGAGAGAGAGAGAGGACTTGCTGTAGAAAAACATGTGCAAAATAGGCGCAAACACTGCGTCGCCAAGGCTGCAATTTCTGATACAAAATAGTGTTCTCATAGCAACAAATAAATTGACGGTCTGTTCTCAGGGATACACACATTTTGTATGTTGATGGTGCAATTTGGCATGACCTTCCGATGAGAATTTTGAGTACTGAGAAACTTGGCTATCGCGTGTTTTGTTATTTGATGGATAAGCTCAGAATACTAAGATTCTCCCTTAAATGAAACCCCCCCAAAACAAACAAACAAACAAACAAACAAAAAAAACCCAACAGTTTTGAAATGTCTAACAATGTGACTCAAATTAATATCTAGTTTTAATCTTTAATGATAATTTCATGGTATATGTGTACTTATTTAAATATTTTTGTAAAAGTAACTAAATGTAGAGGCCTTTGTTTTGTCTTGATTTTTCTTTAATATAGTTATTTATTCACTTTACATCTCAGTATTTTATTTTTTATTATTAGTTTTTATTCATCGAAGTTCTGTAATCTCAGTGAATGAACCCTCAAAGCAGGCCAACTGTACTCTTCATTAAAATATTTTTTTCTATAGGCAATAAAGATTTGATGAAGTGTCTAACTACAATTTGAATAATCAGAAAATGGTGCATATCAAGCAAATTTCCCCAGCACTCAGGAGGCAGAGGCAGGCAGATTTCTGAGTTCGAGGCCAGCCTGGTCTACAGAGTGAGTTCCAGGACAGCCAGGGCTACACAGAGAAACCCTGTCTCAAAAAAACAAAAACAAAAACAAAAACAAAACAATAAAACAAAAAGAAAGAGAAAGAAAGAAAGGAAAAGAAAGAAAAGAAAGACTTCCAAGATGAACTCAAGCATACAGTAAATTAATCACCCCAAAATATGGAAGAGTAATTTATATTAATATTTTATTTATTTTATATTAATATTTTATTTATTTTATATTAATATTTACATTCTGTGTGTTCCCCTTACTCTCCCTGAAGATGAAGGACTTTGTAGCAAGTATGGGAAGGAAGAGAACTGTCCCTTCCTGATGGAAGGTGACCCTGAGCATTGCCTGCCCCTTATCTTTACCTCCTCTTCAATGGTCCCATAGGCAAAGTTTTCAAAATGTTTATAGTGCTTTTATTTTATTTACTTGTTTCTACCACATACATTTCCAGCCAGTAACGTTGTTCTATACACTGGGACATTCTGACTGGAATTGTGTGTGAGAGATGTGTGTGTGTGTGTGCGTGTGTGCGCACGCACCTGTAGCTTGTAGTTTGTGTCTTTGCTTTAGTGTTTTGTATGAGGAAGGATTCTCTTTAGGTGCTCAGACTGGTCTTAAATTCCTGGGCTCAAGTGATGCTTCTGTTCAGCCTTCATGAGTTTCTAGAACTTCAGGTGCACACACTGACATCTAATCTGAAATAATATAGGTCTTAAAAATGAAAACAAGCTAGTGTTCTCAATGACTTTTCCAAGCCACTCAGATTCAATGAACTTACTGTAAGACAGATTTTCCTCTTGCTTTATATTTTTGTATCAATAAAAGTATTGGCAGCACATGGTAAAAAAATGGAATCCTTACATAAGCATTTGTTCATAGACCTAGTTAACATTTAAAAGTTAAGCAAATTTCTCTGTAACTCCCCTCCTAACATTTTGTACATTCTACTAAACTAATAAAGTATTTCATTTTAGTTATTCTAAATCATATTAGTTTGTACTCCTTTGAGTTCTTCTTGAAAATTTAAAACAATACCATCAAATCAGGTGAGGAAGTTGGGAGATGGAGGCAGGAGGATCAGGAGTTCAAGGTCACCCTCATACAGCAGTGAGTTCAAGGTCAGCATGATGATGGAGATTTTACTCAACTGTAAAAGGTACATGCTTACCATTCATAAAAGCCTAGGTCCAATCCCCAGCACCAATAAAAAGAAACTACAACCAAAAGGCTTGGACCTTAGGTAGTTAATACACTGTTGATCTAGGTTTAGCATTCACACCTATAGTCACAGCATTGGGAGGCTGGGATGAAGATTTCTGAAAGTTCAAGGTCTGCCTGCGCAATAGTCTAAGACCCTATAACAAAAAGCCAAATTAAAAAAAAAAAAATACTGCAGGGCAGGTAGTAAAAAAGAAAGAAAGACCAGGCAGTGGTGGTGCATGCCTTTAATTCCAGCACTTGAGAGGCAGAGGCAGGCAGATTTTTGAGTTCAAGGCCAGCCTGCTCTACAGAGTGAGTTCCAGGACAGCCAAGGCTACACAGAAAAACCCTATCTCAAAAAAACAAAAAAACAAAAAAACTACTCCCTCTCCAACTTTGAAGACAAGAGACACAACTTACCCATATTTACAGTACCTAGCCTCACTGGAGCCTATTTTAAGTATTTAATTTTCCAACTTGGTTAATGTACGCTTATTTTTTTTTCAAATCTACTTTTAATATGGATTCTTAAATACTTTAACCTCCCTTCTAGCCCACCACCCATCAGAGGTAGTGGGAAAGAAAGGTTATTAGGATACGGGGAAGTGGACCTAAACAGAATTGTTCTTTGGAGCAAATCTCAGCTGCGTTGTCAGGAAATCAGCAGTTCGGTTCTCAGGAGTCAGCAGTTGTAGCTCTATCCACTCGAGAACACTTCACAGATACACCGGCAGTAAACCAGCAGTGACGGCACTGCCTAGCAGACATAGCCAGGCCTCCTCCAAATTGGCAACGGGAGTGACCAGGACCAACAGAGACACTAGGAGAGGTTTTCTGCCATACCTCTCACAATGAAGTGAAGATCAGCGAAGACTTGAGACCAACAATGCATTGGTTTGAACAGCAATGGTCCCCGTAGGCAGGCTCGTATACTTGGGTGTTTGGCCATTAGGGAGTGGTTGCTAGATGACAGACATTAGAAGGTATCACCTCATTGAAGGAAGTGTTTCACTGGGGGTCTGCTTTAGGGTTTCAAATGCTCAACAAGGCTCAGTGTCTCTCTTTTCCTGCTGCCTGCCAATCTGGATGTAGAATTCTCAGCTACCTCTCCAGAACCATGTCTGCCTTCAGGCAACCATGGTTCCCGCCATGAAGATAATGGACTAAACCTCTGAACCTGTAAGCCAGCCCCAATTAAATGTTTTCCTTTGAATTAGTTATTGTAGTCATGGTGTCTCTTCACAGCAGTAAAACGTCAACTACAGTAGAAACCTTTGAAAAGTTTTAATAAGTTTGCTAGGAAATCCACCGTTTTAAGTGGATTTCATATATGAAGGAACATGGGAAGATCAAACCCCATCTCCCTCTTGAGATTCATCTTCCACTCAAAAGCGTCTACTCCCCCAGTGTTTCGAAAACACACAGGGGATGGGCTAACCACAGTGCTTATCACTGCTACAACCTGCTGCCTATATGCCAGGCGTGCGACCCATCTCATCACGGCCCTGGCATGCAGTCTATCTTATTTAATACAGCTTGACATCTTTCATCTGGCCCTTCTTGGTTCCTACTTTGCCATAATCCAGCCTCACTAAGCAGATGTGACCTCCACACAAAGGACAATGAGAAAAGGGCACCTACTACCCTGATCTAATCCCAGCTTCCTCATTGTGGGCACTAATCCCTTCCTTGTGTGATTAATACCAAGAATGTTCACACCACCCCTACAAATAGTCAATATCCTGATTCTGTGATCTCAAAGGCAAAGTCTTATCAGATGATGTCTGAGAAGGCTAGGGGTATCACTCAGGAGCATATATTCCAAATGCTAAACGTGCCAAAATACTGGGTTTGCACCCAGAACCACATACTCAAGTCAGCACAATAAGGATTGGATTCCTGGTGGAGCTATATGTTAAAGGTCGTTCTTTCCAGGCTGGAGATGTAGCAAAGCTGGTAGACTGCCCCTGTAGCATGGACAAAGCTCTGAATTCGATCCCTAGGGTCTCATAACGCAGGTGCGGTAGTGTCTGAGCACTAAGGAGGTAAAGGCAGAGCAGTGAGGAGTTCACCGCCATCATTCCTGAAATTCAAGGCCAGCCTGGGCTATGTGAGACCCTGTCAAGATTCCTAAGGAAGTTATGTGAAATAGTTCATATACAATGTCTTTTAATCTTTATGAGGTTGCTCACACTCCTGTTTTACAGGTGAAATGATTTGTATCTTTTAGCCAGGCAGTGGTGGCACATACTTTTAACCCCAGTCCTCCCGAGGCAGAGACAGGATCTCTGAGTTTGAGGCTGACCTGGTCTAGAGAGAGAGTGGCCAGGGTAGCCAGAACTACACAGAGAGATCCTGTCTTGGGGGTAGGGGTGGGGAAGATATCTTTATATAGATGGTATGCTATGGTATTGTAGATAGCTATGTGTCTGGAATGAATTACAGCTCATCTGGACTCCTCGTTTTTATGTGTGCCGTCGGGAGATGCAACTTAGTAACCAGAATACTTACAGAAGAACATTAAAGGTGAAAATTCTCCACAGGATTAGTCACCTCTCCTTGTGGGTTTTTTTTTTTCTTTTAAAAAATCTGCTTCAAAACATGAAGCAAAACATCTGGCAGAATCTCTCAGAAACACTGAAGGAAGCACACAGAGCCGTGCAATTTTTTTCTGTCTGGCCAGACGATGATTTAACTAAAGGTCTGGCCAGACTGTGGCTTCTCTCTCCTCCCCACCTTGCTGCTGACTGACATCTCAGGCCTCTGTCATGAAGGAGAACCAAAAGTTATAGCCCTGGACAAGAATATTTTCAGAGACAGGATCCTAGTATAGCTGCCCCCCCTCCCAGGGGCTCTGCCAGAGCATGACGAATACATACGTGGATGCTCGAAGCCAACCACTGGACTGAGCACGGAGGACTTAGGGGAAGGACTGTGGGAGCTGAAGGGGTTTGTAACCCCATAGAAAGAACAACGGTATCAACCAACCAGAACCCCTACAGTGCCTAGGGACTAAACCACCAACCAAAGAGTACACATGGAGGGATCCCTGGCTCCAGCTGCATATGTAGCAGAGGATGGCCTTGTCCGACATAAATGGGAGGAGAAGCCCTTGGTCCTGGCAAGGCTAGGTGCCCCAGTGCAGGGAAATGCCAAGGTGGGGAGGCAGGAGTGGGTGGGTGGATGGGGGAGCACCCCCATAGAGGCAGGGGGGAGGGGAGGAGAATGAGATAGGGAGTTTGCAAAGGGAGAACTGGGAAGGGGGATAACATTTGAAATGTAAATAAATAAAATAACCATAAACAAACAAACAAATAAATAAATAAATAAATAATTTCAGAACCTGAAGTAGCATCATCGTTCTGAGACAGCGGGCACAGAAAGATAGGCTATGGGCACCTTGAAAGCAAGCCTTGCAGAAACCAAGGCCTCTGGGAACAGGAACGGCCCTAAGCAGCCACGCTGCCAGCCTTTCTTCTCTTGTCAAAGCACTGTTCTTTCCACTTCTCTCTAAAACACAGCCCTGACACAGAAAATGGCTCTTTAATTCATTGCGTATGCAGCCCTAGCCCCTAAGCAACACTTGTCAAGGACTGTTGCCTAAGACTCTGTCCTTTATGTGCTGAGAATGAGACTCTAGTCTCCCGGAGCTGCTGCTCTGCTCTCACAGGTGAAGCCCAGAGAGAAATGGGGGAGGATGCTCAACATCCATGGGAACCAGCTGCTCCTTTCCTCCCCAAAACTCACTCCAGCTTCCCACTTCAATAAAGACATCAGGGCCCTATGAGACAGTAACAAGGGGTCTGGCAAGGTGGATCAGAAGGCAGAGGCACAAGCTCCCAAGCCTGATGACCTAAATTCAATTCCCATAACTTAGGTAGCCGAAGAAAAGAAACAACTGCTGTAAGTTGTTCTCTGGCCTCCACAGGAGCGCCTCCTGCGCGCGCGCGCACACACACACACACACACACACACACACACACACACACACAATTAAAAAGTACTTAAAATTATTTTTATTTTTAATAGTAACAAGTCTGGGGTTGTGGCTTAGTGGTAAAGCACTTGCCTAGATGCTTTGCGTTTGATTCTCAGCACAGCAATGAAGAGGAGGAGGGGGCAGGGGGAGGGGGGAGAGGGGGGAGGGGAGAGGGAGGGGGGAGAGGGGGAGGGGAGGGGGAGGGGGAGGGGGAGAGAGAGATGAATAAGACCACCTCTGGGTGTGGTGGGGGGGGAGGGGAGAGGGGGGAGGGGAGAGGGAGAGGGGGAGGGGAGGGGGAGAGGGAGAAGGAGATGAATAAGACCACCTCTGGGTGTGGTGTGGCATGGGCAAGGGAGAGATGACCCCTTGCCCCTTGAAGCCTCTAGCAGGTAGGAGAGCTAACTCCAAGATCATGAGAGTGGAGTGCTGGCCCTACCCCCTCACTGGCTGCAGCACTCAGGAGAGGGGGCATGAGAACAGGAGAGCTGGCCCTGCCCTCTGCAGCATTGGATGAGCTAGCTGGGGCAGTGCTGGAGAGATGACCCTGGGGGTTTGGGTGCAGGTGAGCTGGTGAGCTGATCAACTCAGGTACCTCCTAGGCTCAGATCCAAGACTTTGTGTTGTCCAACCCCAGCATCTACTCCATGGATGATTTGCTGAAGTGTGTAAAAAGGCTGGTCCTGCTGGTCCAAAGTTGCAGGATCTCCATGACACAGGGCAACAATAGAATATCTGAGAGAAGTCCCAGTGAGCATCCAGTATAGTGTAGCAGAATCCAGAGGCTTTGAAATAGACCAATGCTTCATTGCAATGAACATTAGCAAGTAAAAATGAGTGGACAAAAGGGTATAGTGTGTAACACACTGTGACACACTGTAGCTTCCATGATGAGATGGTGGTCTTTTGTTTGTTGTTGTTGTTTCTTAATTTTTATTTATTTTTTATTTTCTTTTTAGGGAGAAGTTGCAAGAGCAGAGGAGGGTTAGAATTTCATTGCTATGAAGAGACACCATGACCAAGGCAATTCTTACAAGGGACATCATTTAATTGGGGCTCGTTTACAGGATCAGAGGTTCAGTCCATTATCATCGAGGCAGGAGCTTAGCAGCATCCAGGCAAACATGGTGTAGGAGGAGCTGAGAGCTCTACATCTTGTTCCAAAGACAAACAGGAGAAGAGTGGCTTCGAGGAAACTAGGATGAGAGTCTTAAAGACCACACCCATATTGACACACTTCCTCCAACAAGGCCACACCTCCTAATAGTGCCACTCCCTGGGCCAAGCATATACAAACCATCACAAGGGTGGATATGAATGGATGAGGAGATGAGTGAAATTGGGATATATGATGTGAAAGTCAGCAAGAATCAATAAAGAAGGAGAAGGAGGAAGAGAAGGAGGAGGAGGAAGAGAAGGAGGAGAAGGAAGAGAAGGAGGAGGAGGAGGAGAAAAAAAGGAGGAGAAGAAAAAGGAGGAGGAGAAGGAGGAGATGACAATGTCACCACCTCTGGGCTTGAGAGATGGCTCACCACTTAAGAGCCCTTATAGCTCTTCCAAAGGACCTGAGTTTGATCTCCAAAAGCCACATCAGGCAGCTTACAACTACCTGTAACTCCAGCTCCAAGTGATCAGATGCCCTCTTTTAGCTTCTGTCCGTACCTGTGCACACCTGGAGTGCTCGAATGCGGGCACTCGGGCACACACACACACACACACACACACACACACACACACACACATAAAAATGAAATACATTTTCTGTTTAAAAAGTATAGTAGTTAGCAGACCTTAAAAATGAAGGGTAGTGGCTGACCCAAAATTGGAATAAATGTTTATGATTGGCTACACAACGGCTTCCCCCTCTAATGTGAAAGTGTTAAGTAAACCCACACTGCTAATTGATTATGTATTGTTTTGTTGATTGCACCTCTTTGTGGAGGGGATAGATAGAACAGCTTTTGTGGTGGTTTGAATGTGCTTGGCCCATAGGGAGTGGTACTGCTAGGAGGTGTGGCCTTGTTGGAGGAAGTGTGTCACTGGAGGAGTGGGCTTTGAAGCCTCACCCAGTGCAGAAGAGACAATCCTCTCCTGACTTCAGTTGGATCAAGATGTAGAACTCCCTGCTCCTCTCTTGCCACTCCTGCCTGGATGCTGTGATGATAACAATGAACTGAACTTCTGATCCTGTAAGCCAGCCTCAATTAAATGTTGTCCTTTATAAGAGTTGCCTTGATCATGGTGTCTTTTTACAGCAACTGGAACCCTAACTAAGACGGCTCCAAAGCCTCATATATTTGAATGGTTGGTCCCTATTTAGTGGTACTGTTTAGAAAGAATTAGGAGGTGTGGCCTGGTTGGAGGAGATGTGTCACTCAAGGTGAGGTTTGAGGTTTAAAAGCCCAGGCCATGTCTAGTCTCTTGATCTCTGCCTTCAACTTGTGGATCAGATATAAGCTCTGAGATATTGCTCCAACAGTATGCCTGCCACCTGCCTACTGCCATGTTCTATGACCACCATGATGGTCATGAACTCAGCCTCTGAAACTGTAATTAAAACCCCAATTAAATGCTTTCTTCCATAAGCCTTGGTCATGGTGTCTTCTGATAGCCATAGATCATGTTAACTAAGACAAGCCCCAAACTGTGATCTTTGAAATAAAGTTTTATTTATATTGACATTTGTATTGAGAAATAGCAAACACTCCAAGGAAAACTAAAACAATGTGTCTCTTGGGGGCAAAGGAATCCAAGGGTGTATTCCAATACACTGCTCACCGGCTACATCACTTTGCTTTGGTTTTATTTGCTTGCTTGTTGGTTCCACAATACTAGGAATCAAACCCAGAGCCTGGAGACTCCTAGGCAAGTGAGCTGTGACCCTGAGCGATGCCCCTAGCCCAGCTATAAAGATTTGGATATATAACTTTTTTCTAACCTATAACCTCAGTTTCAAATACGGATGCAGTCTACAGCTCTCCCTTTACATGTAGCTGGGTTTAATGTCTTTGGACTCTGTCCACATGACCCTCACATGACTCCAGGGCCAGGAATACTAATGTCTGGAGCACGTGTAGTGTTCTGGGAACCGTGCCAGCATTTCACATGGATAGCCTTGCTTCATCATAGCAAGTCTTATAAGGCATTCCTCATGTTAAGGTGACTCCTAAGTTACAGGTGAGGAAACCAGGGGAGAGAACACAAGGGGCTTCTCCAAGAAGAAAAGCATCTCTGTTTACCACTCAGGCCCTAGATCCTTTCCTGAAATTCTGCTCAAAATCTCAATCTGGAATTCTCTTCTCCCACACAAAGCCCCCACCCCCATGTTTCAAGCCTAGGGAATTAGCCTGCTACCCTCTCAAGGAGAGTGCATTATTCATCCCACAGGTAAAGAGAGATGCTCTGAAGGGACTAGATATTGCAGCCTTCCTAACTTCCACATTCCTTGCTGCCCTTAACTACAGCTAAGTACCTATTTGCTAACATTTGGAGGCATTGAAACTTCGGGTCTACAGAAAGGAACTGGTATGATAAGACTTGCAGGCATTATCAAAGTTCTGGGATCTTAGAAAATCTTCCCAGGCATGGCCCCTGACTCATAACGTTCTTAACTCTCTAAGATGGTAAGGAAGTGTCCTGGCATGTGTTTGTATAGCTCTTCTCCCTGCTAGCTCAGGATTGCTAGGACTACGATTAATTTCTCTACCCTAAGTTTGTGAAATAAATAATGATAGAGCATGAGACTCTTGAAGGACAAAGGGAAAATATTTTAGATAATAAAAAATATAGGCATATACTGCACAGTGACAGAACCTATGATTACAGCGATCCTATAAGATTATAGTACAGTTTGTTATGGTTTGGATTGGATATGCGGTATCCCCCCAAAGGCTTGTGTGTTAGAAGTTTGGTCACATCAGAAAGAAGTCTGACTTAACACAGAGATGAACATTTGCTGTGTCCTAGCAATGAGTAATGGTGTAATACAACCCACGATGACTAGGATGATAACATCATAATACTGGTATAAATGAATCTACAGCATGCCAGCAGGGCAAAGGCATTACGAAACAATTATGTATAGTACATAATACTTGTTTATACTTGTCGAATACTTGATAATAACAAATACACAAACATCACTAGTTTGTGTATTTACTGTTATTTTACAGTGAACTCCAACTTATAAAAAACAGTTTATGGTGAAACACTATGGGTTGTATTTTGAATGAGAAACGTCCTCTGTTGGCTCATCTATTTGAACACTTGCTCCCAAGCGATGGCGCTGTCTGGGGAGGTCATGGAACCTTTAGGAGGTGGAGCCATGAGGGAGGAAGTAGGACAGTGAGGGTGGGCTTTGGGAGATTATAGCCTGGCTCCACTTCTGCATATCTATATCTCCTGCGTGAGGATGAACGCAAGATCATCCAGCTTCTAGCTCTCACTGCTACGTCTCTTCTTGTCTGTTACTATGCCCTTCCTGTTACTATAAGCTCTGTCCCTCTGGAACTGTAAGCTGCCTTTGGTCATGGTGTTTATCACAACAACAGAAAAGTACCTAATGCATGTCCTATCAATAGAAGTCTTGAGTTTACTCCCTCTCCTCTTCCTCCTTTGTCTTCTTCTCCACCACAGAAAAGCAAAACGCCAGTGTATAATAAGGTCTGAGGAAGGCACATGCCACACAATGAAATGAAAGCCCAGTTGTCACACCTTAACAGATGTCTGGATTGTGACAGGATGCACAAGGGATTGTGTCCCTGGCATTAATGTAGCAATAGATAAGACACATATACGAGTAGTGTTTTATGGTCCTGGGTTCAAATTTGAGTTCTACTCTGATGCATGCTACTTCTGAGCCCCTTACCACTGATGCCCAAAAACAAATTTGTGTTGTTGGGGCTGTTTGGACACAAGGCTTCAGATAGTCCAGACTGGCCTTCAAGTTGATATACAACTGAAATTCCTTCTACCTCCACTTCCCAAGTGCTGAGATTACAGGGGTACCCCCACATACACTGATTTTTTTTTTTTTGTTGTTGATTTAAGTATAATAAACAACCCGGTACTAAAAATGGAATTTCTGTTAGACACTGTGGCACTCACTTGTAGTCCCAGGTGGTGGTTGGGGGTGAGAGTGGGGGTGGGGGTAGGGGGTAAGGAGGGGTATAAAGGGCAAGAGGATCATAAATTAATTGTGTTTTTGAGCCTGGGTCTCACTATGTATCCCAGGCTGGCCTGGAACCCAATCTGTTGACCAATCCAAGATCTGCCTGCATCCACCTGCTGAGTGCTGGGACTAGAAGTGTGTATGGCCACACTGGCAGGATTGTAAACTTGAGGGCAGCATTGTAACTTTGAGGGCAGCCTGGATCTCATGCTGAGACTGTCTCACACACAACAAGGAGATTTGTTACAGTGTTCTGGACTTGAGACAACCAACTATCACTTTTCAATTTAAACTTGAGCAGAAAAGTGACTTAGTGCAACACTTTACCTTAACTGTGGAAGCCCAACCCAAGATTATGGCCACTTAGCACATAGGAATCAGTTGAGACTAAATAGAAAACCTTTCCTAAATGATTTTAAATCCTATCCAGAATGAAGGATCATAAATATATTCTTTTAAATGATTTTTTTCTTTAAAAAAAAAGATTGTGAACTCTTCCTTTGTGTGTTCCTTATTTTTATTTTTTATTTTAAAAAGAAATTTATTTATTTATTTTAATACTTTTTTAAAGATTTATTTATTTTTATTTATATGATTACACTGTAGCTGTCTTCAGACACACCAGAAGAGGGCATTGGATCCTATTAGAGATGGTTGTGAGCCACTATGTGGTTGCTGGGATTTGAACTTAGGACCTCTGGAAGAGCAGTCAGTGCTCTTAACCTCTGAGCCATCTCTCCAGCCCCAATGTTCCTTATTTTTAAAGATTTTTTTAAAAAAATTTATGTGTGTGAGTATTTTACCTGCATGTATGTATACACTCCACATGTGTACAGTGCCTACAGAAGTCATAAGAAAGCTTTAGATCTCCTTGAGTTGCCATATGGCTGCTGATAGCCAAACCCAGGTCTTCTACAAGGGCAACTAGCATTCTTACTCACTAAGTCGTCTCTCCAACCCATGTTCCTTAATGTTAAATGAAATGATCTCAAAACATTCTTAAGACAGCTCTAATCAATTAATTAATTTTTCTTGAGACAAAACTTCGCCATGTAGCTCTGGCAAACTTATACTTGCTACACAGCAGAGGGTGGCCTCAAACTTGCAATAGTCTCCCTACGTTCACTCCCAAATTTTGGCATTACAAGTATATACCACCAGTTTTAATCTCATTTCTGTTGTCGTGATAAAATACCCAAGCAAAGCAACTTTAAGGAAGAAAAGGTTTATTCTGCTTACCGTGGATGCAGTGGAACATAGAGGAGAAGTCAAGGTGACAGGAACTGAGACAGGAAGTCACAGCCACAGTCAAGAGCAGAAAGAAGAAATGCCCATCTGCTCAGATCCCCTCTGTACTTCACACAGGGCTGTCGGTAGCTCTTTAATAAGTGTTCTTTGTTGTTTTCCTCTTAACCCAGTGAGCTCGCAAATAATTGAGACTGGACTATTGCATTCATAAACAAGTTTTAAGGGCACAACAACTAAGCAGTGTTACTCTATCTTAATCCTCTAAATTAATCCGGCTACTTCCCAGTCAAAATCCTAGTGATATTTGAATTTTAGTATTGATCTGGCTCTCTGGGCTACAGGTGTTTTCTCAAGGTCTCTCTTGAACTCTCTCCCTATGGCTAATCCCCACATCTTCTCTCTCTCCTTCCTCCCTCCCCCTAGCTGGAAGTGTCTCTCCTGCCCAGTCACTGGCTAATCAGTTTCTATTGACAAAACAGAGAATAAATGGGGAGCAAGGCTTACACAACATTGAGACAGGAGATACTTGGCATAAGGATTGCAACCAGATATAGGGGCACAGAAATCGGCATTTGAATGGTGCAGCCCTCAGTGAGTGGGTCTTCTCAGCTCAATTAAACAATTAAGTAAACCCCACAGATATACCCACAGGTGATGTACACGTACTGGAAGTGAGACTCTCTTCCCCCAAGGCTATGCCAAGTTGACAAAACAAACTATCTCAGGGCTCAGCCATTAAGAGCACTGACTTCTCTTCCAGAGGACTTCGGTTCAATTCACACAGCACCTACATGGCCGCTCACAACCCTGGCTGTAACTCCAACTCCCCAGGATCAGATGCCCTCTTCTGTCCTCAGCCAATACCAGACACACAGATGATACACAGATATACACACATAGGCAAAACACTCAAACACATAAAATAAAACTTTTTTTTTAAAAAATACATGCTGTAGCATGTATTTGTTGGCTAACCACTCTATGCTCCCAATAGGTCACACGGGCATACCTGCCCAAGAACTATCTGGATTCTTGAATAAAGGACACACACACACACACACACACACACACACACACACACACACACACACTAGTTAATTTTAAATATGCTTTGACTAGCTCAAAGGTTGAGTAGTCTAATCCTCCCTGTGGCTTGCACACATTTCATTCCAGTACTCCTGGCTTAACACCCTCTAATTCTATATTTTCTCTTTGTTGCCTAGGCTCCTTCTGGGCAGCCCTTCCGGGAGCCACATTCCTTCTCACCTACTTTTCGGATGACTTGCCTTCTGCAGTGCTAAATCTGATCCATCTCCCTCCAAATCATGATAATTCCCTTTCTTCCTTTCTTCCAGTTCCTAGCCTGTGCAAACCTCCAATTCCCTCCTCAGTCTACTTGCCCAACCATTGGCCATTGGCTCTTTATTAACTGACCAAAAACCAATTGGGGTCAAGGACCTTCCGCATTTAGACACACAGCTTCCCAATTTTGGGTGCCGGATTACTTCAAAACATTAAAACCAATCCCCACAGAAAGTAAGACACCTAATTTACTACCTACTCAGTTATCTCAGGAAGTGAAAGAAAGGAACACCATTTAAGCAACTGTTTCTGTGGTATATGATGCTGACATCTGAGACATGGCTATTCCAGCCAAAACTCCATGTATGAGTTTTAAATGTTCCTGGCTGAGAGCTTCCTGTTTTGTAGCCATCCTCCCTTTCAAGTTACTTAACTTTCCTTATTGCTGTAACAAAATAGCTCTTGGATATTTCCTTAAGAAGGACAGATTTTCTTAAAGGCCCACCATTTCAGAGGGTTCAGTCAGTTCTGGTGGGGATGCCCTGGTAGAGCAGAGAGAGTGTTCACATCACTGCACAGGGAGGCAGAACAGGAACGCTTGCTCTCCGCTGGCTTTCTCTTTCTCCCCTACCTCAAGTATTCAACAGTACTTATAGCTCTCTTAATTTCAGAAAGTCATAAGAGCTAATACATGGGGTCCCATGTGTTCCATCATATGTAACATACAGGAAGACTTTTACCATTCACAACTACACTAGTTAACCCTGCCACTTAACAATCCAGAAAGCTGTGCCAAGAAGTGAGGTCCCTCCTCCAAAGACCAAATGCAGGAAACCTGACTCCAAGTTTTATACTATCAGCTACTCCACTCCCGTGTGTTTGTAACCCTGATTTTCTTAATTCCCTCAGGACTTTACAAGTACTTTTCAAATTCTTTTTTAGAAAAAATAATGTTCATGAATTTGTAAATCAATTTTGTCCTAGTCCTTCTGTAAGATTTTTTTTCTTTTTAAATATGGAATGTTTCATAAATTGGCTTGTCAACCTTGCCAAGGGCCAAACTAATCTTCTCTGTTTTGTTCTAATTTTAGAATATGTGCTATCAAAGAGAGCACTCTAAGGAGCTTTTTTTTTTTTCTTATTCTTTTTATGGCACCCAACAAATTCATTCCTGTATTCTTATCAGAGAATTTTTTTTTTTAATTTGAGACAGGGCCTTACTGTGTAGCTATGACTGTCCTGGAAGTCTTTGTGAAAGAACAGGTAGGCCTTCAATTCACTAAGATCTGCCTCCTACCCTCGGCTCAGAACAAATTTTTTTTATATTGCTATTACTTTAAGTTATAATACACACCCATCTATCGTAATCGCTCTCTCTCGCGCTCTCTCTCTCTCTCTCTCTCCACCCCCCCCCCCCCGGGGAAGGAGAGGGGAGGGTGTTTTAAGATAGGATCTCACTCTGTAGACCAAGCCCATCTTGGTCACAGCAATTCTCCCTCTATTCCCCCAGTGCTGGGATTTACAGCACACGGCATAGTACCCATACCTGGCTTTCCCACTGTCTTCCTGATGGCCATAGAATAAGATTCTGATGGCTTTCTCAGGAAGTAATTGTGTCCATGGCTGAAGAACCCTAGAAATAGAGAGAAAAAGAACCAAGTGTTCCAAACCGCATTTGAAAGGGAAGAGACTGGGTGAGAACTTGAGCTTCTGCTTTTGGTTGGTTGGTGTACTGGCTAGTTTTGTGTCAACTTGACACAGCTGGAGTTATCACAGAGAAAGGAGCTTCAGTTGAGGAAATGCCTCCATGAGATCCACCTTTAAGGCATTTTCTCAATTAGTGGTCAAGGGGGAAAGGCCCCTCGTGGGTGGAACCATCTCTGGGCTGGTAGTCTTGGGTTCTATAAGAGAGCAGGCTGAGCAAGCCAAAGGAAGCAAGCCAGTAAAGAACATCCCTCCATGACTCTGCATCAGCTCCTGCTTCCTGACCTGCTTGAGTTCCAGTCCTGACTTCCTTGGTGATGAACAGCAGTATGGAAGTGTAAGCCGAATAAACCCTTTCATCCCCAACTTGCTTCTTGGTCATGATGTTTGTGCAGGAATAGAAACCCTGACTAAGACAGTTGGTTTTGTTTTTTTATGGTTTGGGGGTGTTGTTGTTGTTGTTGTGTATCCCTGGCTTTCCTGGAACTCATTATGCAGACCAGGCTGACCTCTCCCTCACAAGATCTGCCTGCCTCTGTCTCCTAGGTGTTGTGCACTACTATAGCCACCAAACGGCACAGCAGTTTTTGAGTCAACAGAGGTTCTGGAGAGGGAGTGCCTGGCACAGTGGGTACAGTTTTCATCTGCCTGCCATGCCAACTCTCAGGGTTTCAAATGACAGAACAAGTGTTAGCCCAGCTCTCCAGCCTACCACTGGAACTGGCAGAGAACGTAGGGAATAGTTACCCTCCTCTTTTAGCTGTTTACCAACCTAGGCTTGTAGGCATCTGCACCTCAGACACTTTAGACATTGATTGTTCCTGTTATTGAGTGTGGTGGCACACATTTATAATCCTAGCACTTGGGAGGATGAGGCAGGAGCCCTGCTGTGAATTTGAAATCAGTCTGCTCTACATATCAAGTTCCAGGCCAAACTCTACCACCCACCTACTGAGACCTAGTCTTTCCTTTTAATTATATAAATACATAAATCCTTTGTCCTCTACCTAAAGATTTTTTTTAAAGACCCGAATATTGCTGTACTATACCTGTGTTAGTATCAACCTTCAACATTAAGAGGTTTGTATATATTATTGCAGACAAATAGTAATTTATTATCTTAGTCTGTTGATTTGCATGTGTATGCATATGCATGCTCTCTCTGCTGTGGAAAAAGGCAGACTGAAACTGAACCGGAGATGGGTTAATTTCATGCAAATGCATAGTCAGTTCTCTCGGGCTCTTTTTATGTAGCAGCCATGATCACGGCTTCCCATGATATGGAAGATTGAATTTCTGTTCTTGCTGTGTTTAGAAGCTATTTTAAACTTGGCAAACTGACTTACTAGGGAACCATGTGAGTGTTGCTATTTTTAAATAAATAATTGTCCCTGAAATCCACTAACAGAAAAGCATGGTCCCTCTTTATTGCACATGTTTTGGGGTTTGTTGTTTGTTTTTGAGACAGGGTCTCATGTATCCCAGCTATCCTTGAACTTGCTATGTAGCTAAGGATATACTTGAACTTCTGATCTTCATACCTCTATCCCCCAAACTAGGAATTTACTGCCATGCCCAGTGTTGTAAGCCAATGGTTATAAATAATAATAAACACTAGGCAGGCATGGCCACTCATGCCTTTAACCCCAGCACTAAAGAGACAGTGGTAAGGGGGACTTCTGGGCAAGCCTGGTCCTAGTTTCAGATAGAACTACATAGTAAGAGCATCTCAAAAAGAAGTAATTCTTACCGAATTACCATATTCCTGGATTATATACTTACATAAATCTTCTCAGTTAATCCTCACACATGATTCTGTGTTGGCATAGACTTCTTGTCTTACTATACACATTAAAACCTTGCATAAAATTACAACAGAGTGGGCATGCATGACAGTCAGTCCCGAGTTCAAGTTCTAGCCTTGCCTCTTGTTGGCTAGATCATTTAGGCAAATCATTTAACCCCCTCTGAGTCTCATTCAGCTTTTCATCTGTTAAAATGAAGACAATTCTTCCTTTGAGGTTTTAATGTTCGCTGAGTTTCCAGTATGTTAGGCATTCTACAGAGTCTGGTGCAAGCAGCCACACTATAAAGGCAGTTACTGGAAGAGATAATTCAGTAGGTAAGAGTGCTTGCAGCCAAGCCTGATGACTGGAGTTGCCCACAAGGTGAACAGAAACAAGTGACTTCTGAAAGGGGTCCTCTGATCTCCACATGTGTGCCCCAAATAAGTAAAATAAACAAAAACTAATAAATAAATAAATAAATAAATAAATAAATAAATAAAATTTTGAGTCAAAGCCTCACTATATAGCCTCTGCCTAGCCTAGAACTTACTATGTAGACCAGGTGGCCTCAAACTCATGGAGATCTACCTACCTCTGCCTCCTGAGTACTGGGCCTAAAGGTATATTCCCTCAAGTCTTACTCAAGTATTTCTTTTTTGAGATGAAGTCATTGTAAGTAGCCCAACACACCACAGAAAATGTGCTGTTTTTAAAAAGCAATTTCTGGGACTGGTGAGATGGCTCAGTGGTTAAGAGCATTTGCTCCTCTTGCAGAGGACCAAGATTCAGTTCCCAACACCCACATGGGGACTCACAACTGTCTGTAACTCCAGTTCCAGGAGATCTGACACCCTCTTCTGATCTCTGTGGGTGCTGATAGGGGGTGTCAACCCATGCCTTTAATCCAGGCCTTTGGCCAGCCTAGTCTGCAGAGAAAGATCTAAACCAGCCATACCACTTGAGACCCTTTCTCAAAAATAGAAAAGAAGAGAAAACAAGGAAAGGAGAGGGGAGGGGAGGGGAGGGGAGGGGGGGGAGGGGAGGGGAGGGGAGGGGAGGGGGGAGGGGAGGGAGGGGAGGGGAGAGGAGAGGAGAGGAGAGGAAAGAAATTACTAGTTTTTGTTTTTATTCTGGTTTTTCTTTGTGAGGGTATTGTTTTTGTTGTTGTTGTTGTTGTTTTGGTTTGGTTTGGCTTTTTACATCCTGGGGAAGACTTTTTGAAGAGTTTGGGACCTCTTCATAGTTCCTTGAACTCCAACCTGGACAATTTCAACTTGAGTGCCGTGAGGTTGCCGCAATAACCCGGTGTGGCATTTGAACAACTGTCAGCTCTTCTAGTGGGTCCCTTTGCCCCAGAGGGCCCTCAGATGGCTGCCCTAGTGTCCTGTGTGAAGGCTGGTAGTCATTTCACAGGACAGGTGTGGCTTTTCCTGCTGGCCTGGACACAGCTTATGAAGCAGCAGCCCAGAGCTGACCTGTGAGAAAATCCCTCCTGGCTCCATCTGTCTGTGTCTTGTTAACCCATCAGAGATGGCATCCAGCCTGCTACACTCTTAGCAACTTAGGTTGCTATTGGATAGCTGTATTAGATGTTGGCTGTCCATCTAAGGTGAAGTTAAGAACTTTTGACTACTTAGGCTGCTGAGAAAGGAGGCAAGAAGTCTTACATATCCTGAGAAACATCACAAGGGAGAGACCGTTGCACCAGTGAGTTAGGAAGAAATTCCCTCCGTTTCCCAGAAAACATCATATATAGTCTAAAAGTAGACTGAATGCTAGACATAGCTGGATGCCCAGAACTGGGGTAGAGAGACAGGTAGATCCTGGGAGCTTGCTGGGCACACAGCCTCGCCTCAGGTGAGCTTCCCGTTCAGTAAGAGGTCATGTCTTAAAAGAAGGGATGGAGGAAGACATCTGGCATCTCCTCTGACCTCTGCATACATTTGCTGGGGTGCACAGCCCTGTCTCCCCATGACCCCTACACACACCATAAAACAAATAGTTTTATATGACAATTAAGTAATTTTCTCTTAGTTCTCCAAACACACTTAAAAATGTATGAGCCAACTTCTATTGGGTGCTGGCATATTTCATGCCTTTACTATATAATATACTTAATATCTGCAGAATGTTGTTGAGATTTCTGTCTCTGGCACTCACAGATGCTAATGGGCCCCCTCAAGTGTTGTTGGGTGTATATTGGCTCTCCCACTCCTCGAAGGACTTGGGCTTTCACTTTTTACTTCTGGTACTAAAGATAGAACCAGGGTCTCATACATGCAAGGCAACTGCTCTACCACTGAGCTAACTCAGCTCAGGCTTCCATCCTCTGGCATGTCATAAATCACATCCCACAGCCTCTGTCATAGTGAACACTTCACAGCAGTTGCTGGGACAACAAAAACTGCAACAGTGTTTAACATGTCAAAACTGGAAATGTTTCTCAAATAAGTAGCATGAAGTTTTCCAAACTGGAGAACTTTTGTTTTGCAGCATAAACTGAGTAAAACTAAAAAAAAGAAAAAGAGAAAAAAAATGTTTGGAGATGGCTGATATAGTTGGTCTCTTTCTCTTGCTTATAATCCCAGCTCTCAGGTGGTGGAGGCAAGATCAGAACTTCAAGGTCATTCTCTGTTCGTAGCAATCTTGAAATCAGCCTAGGCTACAGGAGATCCTGTCTCAGAACAAAACTAACAAGTAAAAAGGGGCAGGGAAGCTGCTCAGTGATGGGGCACTTGTCTGGTGGCCCCAGGGCCACAGGTTCAAGTCTCAGGACTAAAGAAAGAAAAGAGACAAAAATGTTAAAGAGCTTAAACATCTGGACCAGTGATTTGGCTTGGTAGGATAAAACAAGAAAACCAGGCACTTGCTATGCAAACTTGGCAACCACTTTGACCCTGGAACCCACAGAAAGGTAGAAGGAGAAGAGGAAAATATATTAAATGAATTCCACAAAGTTGTGTTCTAATCTCCATGTGCAAGCAGTGGTGCTCACACCCATCCACATTTCACATACACATACACATAATAATAATATATACATTTTAAAAACAAACAAGAAAGCTCTTATTTGGGTCTGGGTATGTTTGGGACTGGGTTTGGTGTGTCAGGTTTATAATAGGAGCTCTCAGGAGGCTGAGGCAGGAATATATAACTAGTTAAACGTCAGTCTGGGTTACATAGTGAGGCCTTGTCTCAGACATCCTCTGTCTGGTTGGCACACCCTTTAGTCCCAGCACTCAGGAGGCAGTGGCAAATGGTTGCTCGTGAGTCCAAGGCTAGCCTGGTCTACAGAGTGGCCAGCCTGGTCTACAGAGTGAGTTACAGTCCTGAGAGCCTAAAATCTCGATTGTCTTATGTATCAGGTTACTTTTCTGTTGCCATGATAAAAATACCATGACCATAAAAGTGACTTATGGAAGAAAGAGTATTGGTTTCTTGTTTTGATTTTGGGTTTTGGCTTGCAGTTCCAGAAGGGTAAGAGGCCATTACGGCAGGAAGGCATAGCAGCAGGCATCAGAAACAGGATGCTAAGGGATTCCCCAACTATAAACATGAAGCAGAAAGAGCAAATGGAAACTGGGGTGAGGCCGGGAACTCTCAAAGTCTCTCAGTGACAGACTTGCTCCAGCAAGACTGCAGCATCTCCCCAAACAGCCCCACCAACCGGGGGTCAAGTGTTCAAATAGAGCTCACAGAGAGCATTTGTCACTCAAGCCACCACACCTTGCTTTGAAAGCCTACCTCTCCTTGATGCCTATACACCTGGGCACACCTTTTGAACTGGTCCAACCAATAATCCAACTCAGCCTGAACAACTGGTACTTGTCTAATGTTTGGGCTACGTAGCACCCCAGATTCCTTTGTATTAGGGATCACCGTCCAGTTAATGAGTCACAAGATGAGGCCAAGTGTCCCACACTCTGATACCAAATGTCCAGCTAGTTACTCTTCCAGCCCAGGGAATGAACACATAGTTTAGGTGTCAAATGTCTCCCAGAGGCCAGAGATCAAATTTTCAGGCTGTATGGTTTGGCAACAGGCCCCTCTACCCACTGAGCCATCTTGGAGGTAAACTTCTAGTTGAAAGGTGGTAAGTTAACTCATTGTGTCCAGTAGTGAGAATTCTGGAATTTTGGCTTCTGAAACACATAGACACACACAGAGAGCGCAGTATTATAAGAATATGCTTTGTTTTCGTTTTAATCCCGGCTACAGGGATATGGGGCTGCTTCCCAGCAGCTGACTATGATTTGTTTCCTGCTCTAGCAGAGGCGTGGTTTTGCCAGCTGCAGATTGTTTCTGGGATTATGTGGCATTTGTAATTCTGGGAATTTTTTAGAGAGGATATATAAATGCTAGGAGCCCATAGGTGGAGTGGGTGGTTATTGGTCATTCACGGGGATTGGCTGCAGTTTGTTTGCAGCCATGCTCAAAGAAGAAACAAGAAACAAGATTTAGATCTTTCTCTTTCTCTCTCTCTCTCTCTCTCTCTCTCTCTCTCTCTCTCTCTCTCTCCCTCCCTCCCTCCCTCCCTCCCTCCCCCCCATCCTTCTTTCTCTCCTATCTATCCTATCTAGTGATAGGAGATGAAATCTCTGGGATAAAGAGCAGGGGAAAGAACCACAAGATAGTAAAAGTCCAGCTACAGTGTCCCGTGGGAGTTTGAAAGCCACCACCCCCATTTGTCAGCACAGTACCAGGAAATGGTTCTCTCTTCTCTGGAACATACTTTGTGACTTTGATATTTTTGTCCATTTCAGAATATTTTTTTCCTTTCTGGAGCTAAGCATGGTGGCATACCCAGCACTCAAGAGGCAGAGACACGTAGGTCTCTGTGAGTTCAAGGCCAGCCTGGTCTACATAGTGAGAACCTGTCTCCAAAATAAATTTAAAAGTGAAATAAAAAGAAATAAAGAAGATCAGATCATCTTTCTCTTCATTTTATAATCTTATAGTCAACTAATTATTTTATATTCTCTTACCTGGGCAATTTTTTTAAGATTAATTTTATTTATTTTTAATTATGTGTGTGTGTTTGGGTACCTTCAGAGGTCAGATCTACTGAAACTAGTTTCTGGGGATTGTGAGCCATCCGATGTGGGTGCTAGGAACTGAAGTCAGGTCCTCTTCAAGAGCTAAATGCTTAATCTTAATTACTGAGCCATCTCTTGAGAATTCTCGCCTCCAATAGTATTAGTTAGATGTATATACTGTTTCTATCTTCATAATGCTTGTTTTTAAGATTTAAATTTTTTGCCCATTGAGGTTTATGCTGTAATAGCAAATTTATAAAGGCATCATATCTCAAACACATTTCTTTACTTTGGAAGAGTGAGGTCCAGGCATAGTGGTTTCATGCCTTTAATCTCAGCACTCAGGAGGTGGATGCCTGTGACTCTGATCAATGTAGTGATTGCCAGCACCAAAATCAAAACAAAGAAAACAAAATGAGTCAACCAGCCAGCCCCCCACATTCTATTCTTTGATTTTATTTTTTAATGCATTTATTTTAGAGAGTGAGGGCTGGTGGCTATAAACTCTTGCCACATGTGACTTTGCAGAGCTCCTATGCAGAGGACTGGTTCTCACCTTTCACCATATGGGACCCAGGGATGGAACTCTGGCATCGAGCACCTTTACCCACTGAGCCATCCCACCAATCCCTCATACATTTTCTAAACTGGTATAGAGACAACTTCCCAGCTTCCTGCCCAGTGACTCTGCCCTGCCTCAATGCTTCTCCTGAAACTGCAGTGAAGAGGAGTCCTGAATGGTTTTAGACTGCATTGCTTTTCTCAGACTGTCCCCTCAACTCCACCCTCCTCTGCTGTGTCCGCCATTTGGCCATTAGCGACAGGCATAGAAATTCAGAAAGATAAGCTTCATTGTAAACAGTCACTTAAGAGCTTTCTATCTGTGGTTAAAACCTGTAGCCAGACTCCTGGGTTCTGGTTTGCCACTTATTTACTATGGAACCTTAGGCAATTAATTTAACTTCTCCTTCCTTATCTTTAAAATGAGGATAATGACAGCAACTTATGTTCCAGGGTTATTTTTGAGGTTTGCAGCTTTGAGATTGTTGGCAGATACACAGTGCACATGTTACTGCACATGAAGCTCATTTCTGTCAGCTGGGCTTTGCTGTCAGGACATGCCCACTGTTAAGCAACAAACAGCCCAGAGAGTCTGAAGTTAGGATTTTGATCTTGACTCTAAAGACATTGTTATTCAAGCTGCCAATATTCTATTCATATATTTGAGAGGGACCCAAGTCAACTATTACCTCATTGCTGTGTGTACAGGCCTGCAATCTCTTCTACTCAGAGACTGAGACAGGAAGATGTAAATTCAAAACTGGCCTGGTCTACAGAGTGAGTTCTGTCTGGGTGATTTAGTGACGTAGTATTTCAAAATAAAGAGCATGGGGACAGGAAAAGATGTCTTAGCAGTTAAGAGTGCTGTCTGCTCTTCCAGAAGTCTTAAGTACAATTCCCAGCAACTACATGGTGGCTCACAGCCATATATCCTGGTGTCTTAGTCAGGGTTTCTATTCCTGCACAAACATCATGACCAAGAAGCAAGTTGGGGAGGAAAGGGTTTATTCAGCTTACACTTCCATACTGCTGTTCATCACCAAGGAAGTCAGAACTGGAACTCAAGCAGGTCAGAAAGCAGGAGCTGATGCAGAAGCCATGGAGGGATGTTCTTTACTGGCTTTCTTCCCCTGGCTTGCTCAGCCTGCTCTCTTATAGAACCAAGACTACCAGCCCAGAGATGGTTCCACCCACAAGGGGCCTTTCCCCCTTGATCACTAATTGAGAAAATGCCTTACAGCTAGATCTTGTGGAGGCATTTCCTCAACTGAAGCTCCTTTCTCTGTGATAACCCCAACCTGTGTCAAGTTGACACACAAAACCAGCCAGTACACCTGGGATCTGATGTCCTTTCCTGGCATACAGGTATACATACAGATAGAGCCTCATATACATTAGATAGATAGATAGATAGATAGATAGATAGATAGATAGATAGATAGATATTTTTAAAAAGATTTAAAAAAAAAAACAAGTAAAGGCTGGGGTATATAGTTCAGTGGTTGTCTTAGTCAGGGTTTCTATTCCTGCACAAATATCATGACCAAGAAGCAAGTTGGGGAGGAAAGGTGCATCCAAGATCACATCCAACTCTGTCTGATTCCAAGATACTGATACTGATATTGATAACCAAGAACTTGTCCTTAGGGATGAGGACAGGAGAAAGAGGAGAGATTGGAAGAGATGGGGGAGGGGAAACATGGAAGTATAGAGAAAGGAAGGTTAACTGGGAGGGGGATATTTGGAAAATTAAACACAAAACCAGAAGTAGGTGTCTCCAGTGCAGCTGGCTTTGTGGCCCTCAAGACAATTGAAAATAAAGAACAAATGGTCTTAGAAACCATTTTAGAAATATCATGGCCATGTTGGTAAGAATCGAGTTAACAATCATCAGTCACCAACTGTCTATGAAGAAATCAGGGAGTCTTTACAGACATTATTTCTGCTATGAATATACATAAACTTGAGGAGAAATATTGATAAAGGCATAGAACCTAGAGAATAAGAGCTTCTAACACATAGGATTTGTATACTTCTGTTGAACTAATGACCCTAGAAACCCTTCAGTAATAAATATCCTCATCTGTCTTAGTCAGGGTTTCTATTCCTGCACAAACATCATGACCAAGAAGCAAGTTGGGGACGAAAGGGTTTATTCGGCTTACACTTCCATACTGCTGTTCATCACCAAGGAAGTCAGAACTGGAACTCAAGCAGGTCAGGAAGCAGGAGCTGATGCAGAGGCAATGGAGGGATGTTCTTTACTGGCTTGCTTCCCCTGGCTTGCTCAGCCTGCTCTCTTATAGAACCCAAGACTACCAGCCCAGAGATGGTGCAACCCACAAGGGGCCTTTCCCCCTTGATCACTAATTGAGAAAATGCCTTACAGTTGGATCTCATGGAGGCATTTCATCAACTGAAGCTCCTTTCTCTGTGATAACTCCAGCTGTATCAAGTTGACACAAAACTAGCCAGTACAGTGGTAAAGACTTGCTTAGTGCAATGGCTATTCCTGTTTGTCATCTTGACTATATCTGGAATGAACTACAATCCAGAATTGGAGGGCTCACCTGTGATCCCGATCTTGAGGCTGGCTTAAGGAGCAATAGTGCTGGATTTTTATTTTGTTTCATTCTGTGTACTGCTGATCTTTTAGTAAAGAGAAAATTTCAGGCCCTGGAGAGATGGTTCAGCAGTCAAAAGCACTGGCTTCTACAACCCACATCAGGAGGCTCAACTATAACTCCAGCTGTGGGGTACCTGATGCCCTCTTCTGGCCTCCACTGGCACCCACATACAAATAGCAATCGCTCATACAGTCACATATGCATACATATAAATAAAATAAAAATATGAGCCAGACAGTGGTGGCACACGCCTTTAATCCTAGCACTTGGAAGGCAGAGGCAGGCAGATTTCTGAGTTAGAGGCCAGCCTGGTCTACAGAGTGAGTTCCAGGACAGCCAGGGCTACACAGAGAAACCCTGTTTAGAAAAAACAAAAACAAGCTGGGCATGGTGGTGCATGCCTTTAATCTCAGCGCTCGGGAGGCAGAGGCAGGCAGATTTCTGAGTTTGAGGCCAGCCTGTTCTACAAAGTGAGTTCCAGGACAGCCAGGGCTATACAGAGATACCTTGTCTCAAAAAAACCAAAAACCAAAAAAAAAAACAAAACAAAAACCACACACACACACACACACACAAACCACAAAAACGAAAAACAAAGCAAAAAGTAGATAGTATGGAAAAGTTGCTTTTAGAATTTACTGTTGATCTTAAATAGGCATGGGGGAGTATCTGTAGGACAAACCAGATTACCCAAGAAGTCAGCTGTAAGAGAGAGATCTGTGGATTGGTCAAGGGTAAGAACCATACACAGCAGAAAAGATGAGTAAATGGGGAAGAGCTGCTGAGTCAGCTTTCATTACTGTAATATGCACCTGAAACCATCACCTCCTGAAAGACAAAAGGGCATGAGGAATGGTGGGGCACACACCTGTGAGCCCAGCACTCAGAAGGTAGACACAGGAGGTTGAAGTTCAAGCTGGCCTGGGCTACTCTCTCTTTCAGATAGCATGGGAGAGGGGAGAAGAATCATGATTGCTCACATGGTCTAGGGGGCGCTGGCCAGCGATCCACTGGCATCACTGCTTTGTGGGCCTGTGACAGTCAGCCCATCACAGCAGGAGTAGTGGAGGGACAAAAATCCTTTACCTCGGACTGGAGAGATGGCTCAGCGGTTAAAAGCACTGACTGCTCTTCCAAAGGTTCTGAGTTCAAATCCTAGCAACCACATGGTGGCTCACAACCATCAGTACAGCTACAGTGTACTCATATATATATCAAATAAATAAATACATCTTTTTTAAAAATCCTTTACCTCATGGCTAGTGAACAAAATGAGAAGAGTGAACTGAAACTCACTAGCCCAGAGGAGTTACCCTCATGTGATTGGGGAAATTATCTCGGTCATTCAAGAACTACTATATGGGGGCTGGAGAGTGGGCTCAGCCATGAGGAGCACTTGTTCCCAGCACCCACATGTTGGCTCACAGCCATTATGACTATAGGTCTATGGGATCCGATGCTTATATCTGGGCTCCTTTGGCAGCAGGCATACATGTGGTGCACAAACAACTTTACATGCACACAGGCAAAACATCAATACACGTAAAATAAAATAAATCTTAAAAAAAGAATTGCTATATGATGGTGTCTGTCCTCCTGAAAGGCAACCGTCCACAAGACACACATACTGACTTTGAAACATTCACTCAGTGGAACCCTGAACACTGATGCCAACTCCTTGGTCTTCTGTTTATGGTTTGAATATGCTGCCCCCAACAGGGTCTTGTACCTGAACACTTGCTCCTCAGCTTGAGGATCCTCTGGAAGTTGAGGATTCGGGACTGTAGCTAGCAGGTGTGGTTTGCAGTGGTGGGCTTGATGGTGATGCCCACATCTGGGCCAGAGTCAGAGGCTTAGCGTTTCTGGCCACCAAGATATGAACCATCCCTGAGGGAGGTTCCCACAGCCACAGATGGGGCCACACCATCCACCACACAAGAGTAGCACGTGCCTTAACTGCTCAGCCAGCTCTTCAGTCCCAAAGCCAGTTTTACAACAGCTAAAAAAATAAAATTGCACATAAGCTTCAATCAGAAGAAAACAAACTGCTAACATAAAGAAGAAAACAAAAACAAGCACAAAATATGCCTTTTGCTCACCTGAATATATCTAGACCTCAGCTTCTTTATTTAAAATATCAGTTTGTTTCACTAAACTCTCTAAAGGTGATTTTCCCATTTAAACTTTGTGTACACGTGAGTTTGTTTATTACATATATGAATGTCTGCTATTTATCAGATACTTATTTAGATGCTACCATGTGGCCTTTGTGCAAGATACAAATAATCTCTGACCATTGCATTGTGACAGTCAGTGGGTGTCTTTAAGCTACTTGCACACTATACCTACAAGACAAGTCACTTTAGCATCTGTGTTCTGGTTCCTCTGGTCACCATAGAGAGTTCATAATGCTTTAGCTTGACAACCACAGCTAATATGTACGTTGAGTGCTTGTGTAGATGGTCTCACTCAGTCTCACAGCTGTTCCATGAGACTGGGCTTCCATTTCTTTGGGAAAAGAGAAGAAAGACATTCAGGGCTGGGGATATAGTAGTAAAGAGCTTGCTCCGAATGCACAGGGCATGGGGTTCCATCCCCAGCATCACAAGAAAGAAAACAAGAAAAAGAATCAATGACATGATTTGCCCAACTAAGAGCCAGTCTTCAAACTCAACTTAATCAGACACTTTAAGAATTAAATAAAAATATTGAACATTGTTATCAGTTGCATACAACTTCCTTCCACAATAAAGGTCACTAGACAGAATAAAAACAAAGCTCTAAATAGATTGTGTGCTATCTCTAGACAGACCTAATAATCTTTAAAGATTTACTTTAATTATATGTATGTGTGTGAGTGAGTTTGTGTGCATGTGAGTATGTGGGTCTGTGCATGTGTAAGCAGATCTCTGCAGAAGCCACAGCTATCAGCTTTCCTTGTTGCAGATATTTCCAAACTGCTTGACATGGGTGCTGGGAACCAAACTCGGGATCTCTGAAAGAGCAGTTTGTACTCTCTCTTAGCCACTAAGCCATTTCTTCAGCCCCTAAAACTAATGTTTATCGCTTACTTCATGTCAGGAACATTGCCAGGGACATTTATGGCCTACCAGGAATCAAGTGGTGGCCTCTGTGCTGGTGACACAGAGGTCAGTAGGACAGATAGAGAAGAGACAAGGCAGCTGTCTTGGGAGAACTAGAGTAAAGTTAGCATTAAGCCTCAGCAGCCAACAGAACTCCCCTGTTTTCAGTAAGTCTCTGCCCACCCCTTCCTGGTTGGTTTACCATCTTAATTAGCTGAGGCTTTGCCCTAATCAATATTGTTAACATCGTGTCTTTTTTCCTCAGTCTTAGAAGAAGATAACTACCATGAAAGGACTGCAGAGAGCTGATGAGTCTGGTTAGCAAGGAAAGCTACTGCCTTACGTTCAGGATCTCTGTGATGGAGAGAGAGAACCACTCACCCAGGTTGTCCTCTGACCCCCACACAATACCATGGTGTATACACACACACACACACACACACTCACAAACACATACACACACATACAAACACACAGACACACACTCACACATACAAACACACAGACACATACACACAGACACACACACATACAATCACAGACATGGACACAAACAAACACACACAGAGACACAAACACACACAGACACACTCACACATACAAACACACACACACAAACACACACACACACACACACAAATAAAACAAAACAATTTTAAATGAACATAACTTATGTAAACTATGTCTTGACTTTTCCAGTTATCAAATGTGTAAAGTAAAATTTTTTCAGGGTGACTACAGTGGTTTGAATAGGTATGACCATATAGACTTGTGTTTGAATGCTTAGCCATAGGGAGAGGCATTACTAGAAGGTGTGGCCTTGCTGGAGTAGGTGTGGCCTTGCTGGAGTAGGTGTGGCCTTTTGGAGTAGGTGTGGCCTTGCTGGAGGAAGCGTATCACTGTAGGATCAGATTTTTGAGGACTGCTATGCTCAAGCTACACCAGTGTGACTTAGGGTCTCCTTCTGCTGCCTTCTGATCAAGATGTAGAACTCTTGGCTCCTCCTGCACTGTGTCGCCTACATGCTGCATCCTGCCATGATAAGGGACTGAACCTCTAAATTCTTTATAAGAAGTTGCCTTGGTCATGATGTCTCTTCACCGTAATAAAACTAAGACAGTGACCATAAAGTTTCCCCACAGTCTCTCTCCACCCTTCCCCCATCAAATATGTTGTTGTTTCTCCTGTCCCAGCATGGGTGCGGATGGGGTGGGGATAAACCTAGGGCTTTCTTTGAGCATGCCAGGCAAGCCCTTCACACTCTCTTTTATCCTTTTGTTTTTTTTGTTTTTTTTTTCTTTTGTTTTTTTTTTTTTTTGGCCTGGTCTGGTACTTGATATGTTCTTCAGGCTGACCTCAAACACCAATCCTGTCTCAGCCTCCTGTGTGCTGCAATTACAAGTATAATAATTAATTTGTTTCTATCTGTAATTTTGGTCCCAGTTAAGAACTATTTCTGGGCTGGAGAGATGGCCCAGTGGTTAAGAGCCTTGGCTGCCTTTCCAGAGAACCTGGGGTTTTTAACTCCCAGAACCTAGATGGTGACTCACAACCATCTGTAACTTCAGTCCCAGGGGATCCAATGCCCTCTTCTAGCCTACTTGGGTACTGCACATGGGCAGAGCACAGATGCACACCCATGTAGAACACTCATACAATAAATAAAATATTAAGAACCATTTCCTTTATCTTCCTCAACTATTTAACAACTATCCACCCAGTCTGCTGTGTCTTCTCTCTCCTGTCTGACACAAAGGCCTGCAGGAGGATGGCCCTTGGAGAAGGTTGTTCTCTGAGGACATGTTAAGAAGCCAATCAATAAAAGCAGTTATTGGAGCACCAAAGACTTGATAAGTGGGGCAGGAAGAGTTAATGGAGGGGCAGATGGTCCATGATTATGAAATGTGTACAAGAGAGCAAAGCCATAGAGACAGAAACTAGTTGCTAGGGGCTTGAGGGAGGGGTGAATGAGAGTTGACAGCTCATGGATATCAAATTGCTTGGGGATGGTTAAAGTATTCTGGAATTAGAGTCAGCAAGATGGCTGAGGAGGTAAAGGAAGCTAACACTGAACTTGACAATCTGACTTTGAGCCCAGGGCCCTCTGTGGTAGAAAGAGAGAACTAATTTCCACAGGTTGTCCTCTGACTTACACACACACACACACACACACACACACACACACACACACACGGGGGGTGGGGGGGTGGGGAGAGAGAGAGAGAGAGAGAGAGAGAGAGAGAGAGAATGAATAGAGAAATAACTAAAGAATAAACCTAAGAGGCCAGCAGAATGGCTCAGTTGGTGAAGTGTTTGTACCTGAGCCTGGAGACCTGAGTTCAACCTCCATGACCCACATAAAGGTGGAAGGAGAGAAGTCATTCCATAAAATTGTCCTCTAATCTCCACACCTACGCCACGGCATGTATGTACCCCCAACATATGAAATCAAACATACAAAAATATTTAATTAACTATAGTCAAGCTATTCTAGAATTAGATAACACCGAGTTTAATCCCAGCCTTGGTTAGACGAGACAGTGACATAAAATATTTAATTTTTAAAAATGACATGTGTGTAATACAGGTAATGAACACACTGAGATTGTTAGATAACAAGTGTGCAGTGTAGATAGTTAAGAACTAATTGGATTCATCCAACTCAAAAAGTCATTTAGATTCCAAAGAAGGGAGCTGGAGAGTTGGCTCAGTGGTTAAAAGCAGGCTAATCTTCCAGAGGACCTGGGTTCAATTCCCATCACCCACATCCCAGATCATAATTGTTTGTGATTCTAGTCCCAGAAGACTCAATGCCATTTTTTTTGCCTTTATCGGCACCTGGCACACATGTGGTACACAGTCATAAATGAAAGTGAAGAAAAAAAATACATAAAAAAAATTTAATGAATAGATAGATTCCAGAATAGGGGGTGCTGGGAGTGTAGGCAGAGTTGTCGAGCTAAATGACTCTAATAGGAGAGGGAAGGTTCTAGGGCAGAGATGAGCTTGCTATTCCAGGGTAAAGACCATGTTGCAGTGTGGTAAGATCCATAGGCAATACAGAGCTTAAGGCATGGGGTTCAGTAGAACCCTTTGTGGGGTGCTGATTGAGCTTTCACCAGCCCGAGCCTGAGTTTAACTCTGTCATCTCCTGACAGCTCCTCGGAGACTTTGCAGCTGGAAACCTTTAAGTTAACAAAAGAAGTGCAAAATCACCACACCTCAGATCTCAACAGATTCTGTCTCTTTCAGGTGCTCAATACACACTCAGTAGGACCGGGGTGATGCTCAGTGTTTGAGCTCAGCGTGCATAAGACCCTAAGTTCCATCCTCAGCACCAATCACACACACACACACACACACACACACACAGAGAGAGAGAGAGAGAGAGAGAGAGAGAAATAGAATGGAGTCCATGTGAGTGCTTGGCAGTGTGAATGCACGCAACACAGTGTAGGTGCCCTTGGGGGCCAGAAGAGAGCATTAGAGACCCTGGAACTGGAATAGCAGGCAATTGTGAGCCTCCCGATGTGGGGAGAACTGAACCCAGGTCCTCTGCAAGAGCAACAAGTGCTCTTACCAGCTGAGCCATCTCTCCATCCCCACCCCTCAATACCTTGCCTTTGGCAGTCTGACTTTGCAGCATGTTAGCTGTATAATCTTGAAGTTACTTCCTATCTCAGCATTCTCATCCGTGCGATGGGGCCCACGGTAGTATTTCTCTCACAGGAAGACTGTGATGAACTTTAAGAGAACGGACAGACAGTGCTGTCATGTGTTAAGAGAGATTTGTGCTGCTTTTTTTTTCCCAAGAACAGGAATTCTGTGAGTGGGGCTGTATCTAACTTCCTGGAGGCTTTGGGTTTCATCCTCCTCCCACTTGAGAATGTGCATGCTCGAACATGCAAACATACATACACGCACACGCACACATTGGCAAGGAAAACATACATACACGCACACACACACATTGGCAAGGAAAAAAATGTATGGGCTCCAGAGAGAAAGAATCCTATCCCTGTGAGGTATAGACCTGCAGTTTATCAGATGAGCAGTGTCTCCAGCCCTTAGCTCTTTCTGTTGTAAAGTGGGTGTTATGATGGCAGCCCCAATTCCACAGGCTTTTGAAAGAATAAGTGTGCTGACTGTGTGCCAAGCCCCCAGCACAGGCTGTGATGAACCCAACCACTGGCTCGCTTTGGTCACATAGCTCTTTCTTCTGACTCTCCTCCTGCAGCTGGCAGGTGGCTAACATGTTTCTCAACTAGGAAAGAGTATATTTATGGAGTCGGTGTGGCTCTGCCACAATCAGTTCCTCTCCCGCTTCCTTCTAAGGCGCTCTGCACTTTAAAATAAATGTCATACACTTTTGCAATTTTCTGTTCTTTTCTTTTTTTTTTTTTCTTTTTTTCCTAGATGAGGTTTCTTGTAATTTTCAAGCAATATAAAATCAGAGAAATGATCCTAGTGGCTCTCCTCTCCAGGGCTCATGACTCCCCTTCAATAACTATCCGTTTGAAGCAGGTGAAATTCTGTCATGTTGTACCTGCTTTGTGCACGGACCTCAACTAGATTATTTTTTGGGGGGGGGGAAGCCCTCAGATATAATTTTATCTATGATAGCTCAGCTTTTTATCTTTATTAGAAACATGTAGGCCTGGTGTGGCAGGGGCATGACTGTGATCTCAGCACTCAGGAACCGGAGGCAGGAAGATCAGGAGTTCAAGGCAAGTTTCTACTCTATAACAAGTTCAAGGCCGCTGGGCAGTGGTGACGAATGCCTTTAGTCCCAGCACTTGGGAGGCAGAGGCAGGCGGACTTCTGAGTTCGAGGCCAGCCTGGTCTACAGAGTGAGTTCCAGGACAGCCAGGTCTGCACAGAGAAACCCTGTCTCAAAACAACAAAAACAAACAACAACAACAACAACAACAAAAAACCCCCACAAGTTCAAGGCCATCCTGGCTACATTCTGTCCTTAAAAACACACAATAAAACAACTTGTATGCATATGTATCACTGAAGGTCCAATGCAGTGTGGTAGGCCTCACCCTGTACTACTGAACTACAAACCTTAACTTCACAAGGAATTTCTAAAATTAATTTTCAGATGTCTTTATTTTATGTGAATGAGTGTTGTGTTTAGCCTGCCTGTACATATGTGCACCACATGTGTGCCTGGTCCCCTCAGAGGTCAGAAGAAGACACTGAAACCCCTGGAACTGTAGTTGTAGGTGGTTGAGCTTCTATTTGGGTGCTCCAATCAAACCTAGGTCAACTGAGAGAGAGAGCAGCCAGCGCTTCAAACAGCTAAGCCATCTCCCAAGCCCCAGGAATATTTTTTAATTTATTACAGCATATTAACATACCTAAAGTAAAATTATGGTTATTGTTTAATACCATTAATGAAGTAGCAGTTGTCAAATTTCCTTGATATTTCTTGTAAGTTAGTTTTTCTTACATTATTTTTTATATGGATGTAAATGTGTATGGGGATGTATATGCCATGGTACATGCATGCACAGCTCAGAAGACAACTTTGTTTGTTTGTTTTTTGGTTTGTTTGTTTGTTTGTTTGTTTTATGAGACAGGGTTTCTCTGTGTAGCCCTGGCTGTCCTAGAACTCACTTTGTAGACCAGGCTGGCCTCAAACTCAGAAATCCGCCTGCCTCTGCCTCCCAAGTGCTGGGATTAAAGGCGTGTGCCACCACGCCTGTCTGAAGACAACTTCTTTTTTTTTTTTTAATTATTATTTATTTATTATATGTAAGTATACTGTAGCTGTCTTCAGACACTCCAGAAGAGGGCGTCAGATCTCATTACAGATGGTTGTGAGCCACCATGTGGTTGCTGGGATTTGAACTCCAGACCTTTGGAAGAGCAGTCGGGTGCTCTTACCCACTGAGCCATCTCACCAGCCCTGAAGACAACTTCTTAAAGTTGGGTTTCTTTCACTATAGGATCCAAGGATTGAACTCAGATTGACAGATTTGTGCAGCAAGTACTTTTATCCTCTGAGCTGTAGCACTTGCCGAACGAGTGAAGTACCAGCACCATAAAAAAACAAAACCAAATCCATTAATTAATAAAAAAGAAAAGAAAAATGATGGTCCAAACCAGATCTAGACAGCACAGTCATGTGATGTCTCTCTGGATTCTTTGTTGTTGTTGCTGTTGTTTAAGGGGATGGTGTTTTGAGACAAGGTTTCTCTGTCTAATGGTCCTGGCTTTCCTGGAACTCACGGTCTCTCTTGTTTCTTATATTCTGTAGGTTTCATGTCCTTTTTCCTCTTTGAACTTTATTGTTGAAGAACCCAAGTGGGCCCCGCCCACCCACCCTGTTAAGTTTCCTACCTTTTAAATTGTGTTACTTGCTTTCCCCTGATTGCTGAATTGTATTGTGGAGACTTAGGCTGTAGCCAAAAACTGTAACACCATGCATGACCCAAAAGCAAGTTGGGGAGGAAAGGGCTTATTTGACTTACACTTCCAGATCCCAGTCCATTATTGGAGGGAGGCAGGACAGGAACTCAAGCAGGGCAGGAAACTGAAGGCAGGAGCTGATTCAGAGGCCATGGAGGAAATGTTTCTTACTGGCTTGCTTCCTCTGGCTTGCTCAGCCTGCTTTCTTATAGAACCCAGGACTACCAGCCCAGGGATAGGTCCACCCACAATGGGCCCTCCCCTACTAATCACCAATTGAGAAAATAAATGCCTTACAGCTGGATCTCATGGAGGTGTTTCCTCAACTGAGGCTCCTTTCTCTCTGATGACTCTAGCTTGTGTCAAATTGACACACAAAACCAGCCAGTACAGGAAGGCATCCTGAGCATCAAATGTATGAATAAAATAACAGCTGCAGCATATTGAGACATAGCAATTATGGTGATTTTCATAAGCATTCAGAAAAAGATCCCTTGGTCACCTCTGGAGGATGTGGAGATACAACTTTTCATTCCAAAAATAAAGAGTCGAGCATCAATCCAGTGTGTCCTGGATGCACTGTAACTCTGGGCAACTAAATAACTCACCAGGAAAGAGCCTGCTCCTTAGAGAAGAGGAATTCAACTGCTAATGAAATAAAACCTCCAGCAAGGACTGTCAACGGTAGCTACATTCACAATTAAGATGATGGACAACGTTATAAAGGACTATTCCAGGTGGACAACACCTGAAGCCATTGATCACCTTGATATCATGGGAGGAAAGATAGTATAGGCTCTTCCTTTGATGCGCTAGGAAGTCTGCGCTGAATCAGCATCCCCAGCCAGTAAAGGAACATGACAATCAAGTGTGAGGATCTTACTTCAATTCCTGAGATCAGAGTGATGGAGGGTGTGAACAGACTTCTACACGTTGTACTCTGACTTCCAGACCCCAAAAAGTAAATATAGTAAGAACTTTAGATAAACCAAGATCTAAGCCTCCATATGTAAATAACAGTTTCAAAATTGTTGGTGCCTCTCCCTCAAACAATTAAATAAAACGGTCGTTAGAAATCAACGGGCATGTGTCAACCCAGGCACATCTTAACAGTGAGAATGACCCATAATCCCGTTAAGTAAACCCAGGCCTTCCCCCTCACTGTGCTAAGCGGTGGAGGAGGGGTAAGGAGCAGCAACTGCCGGGCAGAGAGGCATGTGTACTTTGGGACGCATCCATCCGGGTTATTTCCCTTATAGACCTTTTACCCTGTCCTTCCGGCTGCAGAGCACAGTCCTCCAGGCACAACATGCTTAGGTAAGCTTCCCATTATTGAGTTACTTCCCCCGCCCCCGACTCCCGACACTATTAATTGTTGGGTTTTTTTCTCCACTCACAGTTCCTGACACTTTATTTTTCTTTTACTTCATTCATCCATCCACTGTGTTGCTGGGGATCCCTGAGCTATGCCCCCATGCCCTATCCTCATCTAGAAGGTAAACCTGTCTTCTGTACATGACCTGGCTTTCCAAAACGGCAAGCATCTGTCGCGGAAGCAAGCGTCACGAGTCCCTCCCGTGCGGCAAGCCGGGTGGAGGTGGCTGTGCCTGGCCACCGCGCGCACGTGACGCGATGTGGACGCGCGCCCAGAGCGGCGCGCTGGGCCCCCGCGCATTTGTCAAGTGGGTTGGTGCCTGGCCCCGCCTGCCGCTCTGGGCTCGCAGTTCCCAGGAAGTGCAATGTGCGCACCGCCTGTCTCACGATTCCCCCGGGCCTGTGCGTATTTATAGTCCTAGCCCTGAAAGCCTAGGCCTCCTAGGCTTGCTCCTGACTTCCCTCCAGGATCCTGTTCCATGTCCCCCCAAAAAGACCACGCGGATCCACAAAGCACTTGAACAGACAATTGCACGCACTCCTAAATGCCCATCTCAGAGATTACACACCAGTCCATAGGGCCTAGCATATTGAATCAATCAGTACTGCTGTTCCACTTAAGAACACTACCGTGCATACACTATTACTGGGGAGGGAGGTGGGCATGCCACAGGAGTTTTGGAGGTCAGAGAAAAGCCTTTGAAGTCGATTTGCTCCTTCTACTGTGTAGGGCCTAGGGATCGAACTCAGCATTAGACTTGGCACAAGCACCTTTGCCCTATGAGCACCAGGAAGATTTCAAAACATGGTGGATTCTTTTATCTTTCTCTCTTTCTTTTCCAATGCATGAAAGGCCTAATAGTGCTCTTAAAATAATTTTGAAAAAAAAAATTATTTGATTCCTAAGAATAAAATTCACATCGTTTTCTGCTCTTTGGGTTACTAACACAGCCGGACAAATTGGTAAGAAAAGATGAATCTACAGTGTGTCCTGACCTTGGCCGTCACTTTTGTCATTCTCATGGAAATCCGGAGTCACTGTTCCCTCTGAGTGATGAAATAAAAACAAAGTTCTGAGATTCCCCGGATTTGCCCTTTTCTGTTTTCTTTTTTAAGGGGCTAGTGTTGGAGACACCGGGAACAATCTTAGATTTCTCAGCTTTACCAGATAAATCCAAAGGGTACTTAGCTGTGCAGGATGAAAGCTGACAGACCCCTCTCCTTGTTTACCTTCGGCTCAGAGGAGAATAATTATTCCAGAGTGACATTTAATACAGACCCGTGGTCACTGATACTGCAACCGAAAGCTTCCCCAGCAAAGTCCAACAGCATTATCTAACTTTTAAGTCCCAACTGAAGGGCAGAGCTTGGACATTCTGGTAAATAAAAGACCTGTAGGTAATCTCTTGAACAGGGGGGCACAATGGAGATGATGGGGGGGGCATTTGGAGAATGGGGGAGACTGTAGGGCAGTTGGCCAAACGGCAAAGCAAAGAGAACCTTGTATATGCAGTCAGCATGAGCTCTCTAGGCCCTGGAACATCCAAACAACAGACTATCTGTGAACAATAGTCCTTACATATGTGCAGCCTAGTGCAATCTAAACTCCTGGGAATGGCTTCTATGTTGCTATCTCTAAGCAAAGAAAAGACTGGGATGAAGTGAAAAGACAGAATTCCTTTTGTTATGTTGTATCAGCAATTATCTCTGTCTTTGTAAGTTGCCTTACCCAACAGCTTTTTTTTAGAAGTTCCCCCATGGCCACTACACCAACCCCCCCCCCCCCCCCCCCCCCCCCCGTTTGCTGCTTTGCTAGTAGTGCTAACCAAGATATTATTAAATACTTCAAAATGTTCATTATCTTGTTGTTTTTTAAAACTTGACTTGATGCCAGGCAGTGGTGGTCCATGCCTTAAATCCCAGCACTTGCGGAGGCAGAGGTAGGTGGATCTCTGTGAGTTCAAAGCCAGCCTGGTCTATAGAGTGAGTTCCAGGACAACAAGGGCTACACAAAGGGCTACACAAAGAAATCCTGTCTAGAAAACAAAACAAAACAAAAATCAAAATACAAAACCCCTTGTTTTAACAACCATGGTGTGATAATGTTAGGGCTTTGCTTCAAGCCAATATAATGATCCTTGAAATTCAAGCTAATATTTTAGAAGCAACTGTTGCTAAGAAATTTTTCCTAGAAAATTTAAATTATGGGGTTGGATCAGTTCTGCAAGCATGGGGACTGAGTTCAGATCTCCAGCACCTATTAATATACAGGCATGGTAGTTCGTGCCTGCAACCCCAGTGCAGGACAGTGAGTTCCTTGGGGCTAGACAGACAGACAGACAGCCTAGCCATCAGTGTCCTCCAGCTTCAGCTGGAGTCCCATCTCAGAAAATAAGATGGAGCTGAATGTGGCTTTGTAATCCTTTAATCCCTCTACTCAGGAAGCAGGGGTAGAGGCAGATACCTCTGAGTTCAAGACTAGCCTGGTCTATCTAGTGAGCCAGCCAGAGCTGCACAGTGAGAACCTGTTTCAAAGAAAGAAAGCTGGAAAAGCCACAAAGGAAGACACCTAACCTCTACATTTGCTCGCGCGCGCGCACACACACACACACACACACACACACCACACACGCACACATGTGCGTGCACACGCACCAAATCATCATCCATTAAATACTGGCTATGGTTCCCAGGTCGTTTGCTCTGGAACAATGAGGAGGCTGCATGCATGTCAAGCCCACACCCCGACCACTGTTTTGATTCCAGTGTCCTGATACACTGTTTCACGTGCTAGGGATTGTTTGTCCCCTGGATACATGAAAGACTCATGGCTCAACTTCATTCTTGTTATAAGCAAACAGCTAGATGAGAAATTACAGAGCAATGCTATAAAAAACCGGCATTGAGGTCCCAGCTCTGCTGTGGAGGTGGGAGGAGAGGAAAACCAAGAAAAAGGAAAGTTTCCCTACATTTCCTTAAAAAGCAGTAGTAAACCGGCACAGGATCTAAGTGTATGATCCCAGCACTTGGGAGGCAGGGGCAGAAGGAGCAACAGTTCCATCTAGAGACTGCCATATCCAGGGATCCATCCCATAATTAGCCTCCAAACGATGACACCATTGCATACACTAGCAAGCCTTTGTTGCAAGGACCGTGATATAGCTGTGTCTTGTGAGACTAGGCCGGGGCCTAGCAAACACAGAAGTGGATGCTCACAGTCAACTATTGGATGGATCACAGGGCCCCCAATGGAGGAGCTAGAGAAAGTATCCAAGGAGCTAAAGAGATCTGCAACCCTATTGGTGGAACAACATTATGAACTAACCAGTACCCCAGAGCTCTTGACTCTAGCTGCATATGTATCAAAAGATGGCCTAGTCGGCCATCACTGGAAAGAGAGGCCCATTGGTCAGGCAAACTTTATATCCCCAGTACAGGGGAACGCCAGGGCCAAAAAATGGGAATGGGTGGGTAGGGGAGTGGGGGGGGGGACGACATTTGGGATAGCATTGGAAATGTAATTGAGGAAAATACGTAATAAAAAAATTAATTAATTAATTAAAAAAAAAAAGAAAGTCAGCTTCAGCTGCGTTGTGAGTTTGAGTTCAGCATGAATGCACGAGGCTTAGTCTACAAACAAAACAAAGAACTAAAGCCCAAGATGGAGAAATACTGGGCTTCATTTAATTCCTCAACTGTGGCTGGATCATCCTTACAAGGAGCTGGTTTTCTTTCTCCCTTTTCCCTTTGCCCACTACAGCCTGACACCTCTGTGGATCTCACGGCGAAATGCACAAGTAGCCCAAACTGCCCTATCGCTGTGCTGTTTTCCAGTGCAGGGAGTTAATTTATCATTCTCGTGTTCAAAAACCAGCTGGTATAGTCTTGTGAGCCTGTAATCCCTAGCTTTAGGAAGTGGAGGCAGGAGGATCAGGAGTTCAAGGTCACCCTCAGTTACTTGTACCCAGTCTCAAAACAAAATAAAACAAAACAGGCTGCACCTGGAGGCCCTGCCAGTATTCTCAGCTACTTGGGAGGCTGAAGCCACAGGATCCAAAGCTCCAAGGCCAGGGTAGGCAGTTTAGAGCCTATCTCAAAACAAAAAGCATCATCAGGGTCGGGACTCTGTTCAGTGACAGCGTATTAGCCTAGCATCTTTGAGATGAAGGGATTGATCCCCAGAATCACTGTAAAAAACAGGGAAGGAAAGAAAAAGAATCTATCTATAATAACTTGATTTGTTTTTCCCTTAAAATAATTTGTTTTAAGCAAGGCATGTTGGCTTACATCATCCCAGCAGCACCAGAGAAGCTAAAGCAGGAGGTGGCAAACACGGTGGTAATGCATGCCTATAATCCCAGCACTCAAGCAGATTCCTGAGTTCAACACTAGCCTGGTCTAAAGATGGAGTTCCAGGACAGCCAGCTACATAGAACCATTAATAATAATAATTAATAATGATGATGATAATTTTATTATTACTACTTATTTTTATTTACACATATGTAGATACTTTTCATGCTGAATTAGTTAATTTCTAAATAAAATAACCTTAACATATACCAGTCCATACATTGTTCTATGCCTGAGAGCCAACAGTTTTTCATGTCTCTGAGTGCCTGAGGTAGTTTTCTATGCAAAAATGTCAGCTTTTAGAGCTGTAAGGAGTGAAATCTCAGGCTCCAACACCCTCAATTTACCAAGGAAGGAAGGAGACACAGAAGACCCATCACGGTGCTCCCAAATGAGCAGTGCTCCAGGCAGAAACCCCAGCACCTCCCTTAGTTCGACACCACAATCATTAGGTCTGGGGGTGGGGGGCGGGGGCTGTGTTAATTACTAATTAATTCTGTCATCTGGATTTTTGTTTGTTTTTCCTTTTCTCAAACTTTTCACATACAAGTTCTAGGGATTCTCTAGTGCATAATGATAACAAACAACAAGAGAATACCCTTAATTTGTAGAAACATTACATATGATAGGGAAAATCATGCAGTAGAGGGCTCTCTTCCTCTCTCCTCCTTTCCTTTTTGGAGACAGTTGTTATGCAGCCCACACTAGCCTTTGAACTCATGGTGTGATCCAGGCTGCTTTTGAACTAGAGATTCTTAGACCTTGGTCTCCTTAGTTTGGGGATAACAGGTCCCATGGGGCCTGGTTGAGACTCTGAACACTCTCTCTCTCTCTCTCTCTCTCTCTCTCTCACACACACACACACACACATTGCTGAATCACTTGGGAGATGGGCTCTGGGAATACCCGTAGTGAATCCTTTTGATTAAGCGAATGGAGGTGACACTGTTCCCTATGCAGGAGTCACAGTCTGCATAAAAAAGAGAACGTGCAGGGCAGTGGTGGCGCACGCCTTTAATCCCAGCACTTGGGAGGGAGAGGCAGGTGGATTTCTGAGTTCGAGGCCAGCCTGGTCTACAGAGTGAGTTCTAGGACAGCCAGGGCTACACAGAGAAACACTGTCTCGAAAGAGAGAGAGAGAGAGAGAGAGAGAGAGAGAGAGAGAGAGAGAGAGTGTGAGCTGAGTTTGTACTCATTCTTTCTTCCTTCAGACTGTGAAGCCAAAGCAGCTAGCTGCTTCCAGCTCCAGCTGCCTTCATTTCCCTGTCGCTGTGATGGGCTATGTCTTGAAATGTGATCCAGAATAAATCCTTTACCAAGACATTATATATCCCAGGATGCTCTGGACCTTGCATTAAAACCTCTTGTCTCATCCTTCGAGAGCAAAAACTCCTTAAAATATCCAAAGTGCTCTTTCTCTCCAAAGGGTTTGGCAGTGATCAGCAACAGCAATATGTGATACTTCTGAAGATAACATTGAATTCCTGGTGCTGGAATGTAGCTCAGTGGTAGGGTGTTTGCCTAGCATGTGCTCATGGGGCCCCGGGGTCAATCCCCACACCAAGAATAGGGACCACTGAAACAGTGTGTTACTGAAAGCACTGGATGATCTTGAAAGATTGAATTGTCAGTTTGTATGTACATTGATGAGAAGAATAACAGCACATGATGTTTGTTGACTGCTCACTGGGTACCAGGTATCACTCTAGTATTTTATGAACATTGACATCAGTAATTCTATTCCTCAGTCATGTTGTCACCCTCAAGCTACAAATTCAGGATGCAGGAGACAGAAGCAACCTGCTTGCAGTGTCCACAAGAACAACCAGAATAAAGCAATTGCTAAGTGACTAAGGGAGGGACCTGGGATGCGCCTTTCTCTTTGGATGCTGATTGCTGCTGGAGCGGTTGGTGGTCATGCTGTGCATGCATGTCGGAAAGCTGCAAGTTGCAAGTTGTAGAATTTCTTTAGACATGCTGTTTATGTTTACCCACAGTACTATACCGCCTTTGGAAAGCATATCTGTGCATTATGTGGGGCAGAGGTCATTGATGATATTAGTCGGGGTTCTCCTGTGAAGCGAATCAGTAGAATGAATATGTATTAAAGGTGGGATTTATTAGATTGGATCACAGATGCAGTCTATGAAATCCAACAGTGACCATCTTCACACTGAAGAAGTCAAGAACCCTAGTGTATGAGGCTGGTACCAACTTTTCCTGCTTGCTATCTCCTTCTCTCTCATATCCAGCTAGTTCCTTTCCTTCTGCTCTTTTCTTTTAAATGCTCAGCGTGAAGCCCAGTCACGTGCATGCCAGGCAGGTAGCTCTATCACAGAGCCTCAACCACTGCACATGGGATGGCCTTTGAAAGTCTTCCTACCTGGACATGGTCTTAGATTTCCATGGCAGATGCTAGCTACTGCCATGATTATTCTAGTCAATGGTCAACATTTCAAAAAGATGCTATGTGTATGTGTCCTGTATACAACTCAGGCGTGCTTTTCCCACATGGACAGGTGACTGGGAGAATGGATGATTAACAATGCATGTACAGCTCCTGATTCAGGTATAACATTCGAGTTGTGTTGACTGGCTCTGTTATATCAAAAAAGAAGACATTTGTTCTAGTGTTTTCTGCTGTCTCGTGAGTTTGAACACTTGATCCTCCATAGTGATGGAGTTTGGGAGGTAGACCCTTTGGGACATGTGACCTACTGTGATGGTTAGCTTTAAATATCAGCTTGCCACAGCCTAAAATTATCTTAAGATGAAAGTCTACATTGAAGAACTATTTACATCTGGTTGGCTTGTGGAAGGTTGTCATGATTATTAATTAATATAAGTGGTATCTTGCCCACTGTGGGCATTCCCTGGTTTGGGGCCCTGGACTGTATAGGAGTAGAGAAGGCAGAGTGTAAAAATAAAACAAGGATCAAGCTGGGCATGGTGGCACACAGTTGATACCAGCACTTGGGAGGCAGAGGTAGGTAAATACCTGTGAGTTGGAGGCCAGCCTAGTCTACATAGCAAGTTCCAGGACAGCCAGGGCTACACATAGAGAAACCCTGTCTCAAAAAAACATAAATCAATAAATAAAACAAGCAAGGATCCTCTTTGGTCTTGACTGCCCCTAAATGATGGGGTGTGCCTTGGAACTGTGAGCCAAATGAACTCTTCCCCTGATTTTTTGTTTGTTTAGTTTGCTTTTTTTTTTTAACTTTATTTATGTAATGTATGAGTGCTCTGCCTCATATACATCCGCCTGCCTGAAGAGGGCATAATATCGCACTATAGATGGTTGTGAGCCACCATGTGGTTGCTAGGAATTGAACTCAGGACCTCTGGAAGAGAAGCCAGTGCTCTTAACCACTGAGCCATCTCACTGGCCTGGTTTCTTTTTTGTTTTGTTTTTTTAAGCTTTATTTTATTTATATGAGTATACTTCAGATATACCAGAAGAGGGCATCAGATCCCATTACAGATGGTTGTGAGCCACCATGTGGTTGCTGGGAATTGAACTTAGGACCTCTGGAAGAGCAGTCAATGCTCTTCACCTGCTTTTAACCACTCAACCATCTCTCCAGCCCTCCACCACTGCCACAGGCAGACTCAGACGGAGTCCCTCAACCTAGGGGAGAATCAGAATTCCAGTACTCAGGTGGGCAAGGAGTCAGTGAGTGACAAACAGACACGAATACAAGAGAGTGCTGAATTTGAGTGTAATTTCTCAAAGTGAGCATCAGACGTATATTACAGAAGAAAACAAGGAAGTTAGGTGATACATCAGCCAAGATACACTGAGGTCATCTGATGCATAATATACTTTACAGAAAATAAAGAAATGCATACATATAAAGATTGTCAGGAACCAGGCAGTGGTTACAACTGAGATAAAAGCAGCCCTAACTAAAGTCAGCTATTCTAGGAGTCAGGTGCGAGGGTTTCAAACCCTAGTCACAATTCTAGTCTATTGTATAACCCACCACCAGGGGTCCCCTAGTAACAGCCTAACTATGCTATTCCTCTGATCCTTGTGGAAACTTGCACCAGGGGGTTCCGCTCTTGCTAACCTTTTCATGAATAATACATTACTCTAGTTCCTCTTTAAACCACAACCCACCTTCTTCTTAGACCATTGTAAATTCCTGCATATGGGAGTGACTTAGCAGTTATTTTAAGTATCAATGGGGAACCCTCCATTTATCAGAGGAGCCCACCAACTTTCTTCTATTATGTAATGTAGTCTGCCATACAAGACTGTAATGATAATTCTAAGTTTACTTTGTTGAACTTGCCCTGAGATTTCTAACTCTTATCCAGTAAAATACTGAAAGAAAGCACACAAAACCCTCCAACTATTGCAAGGGCAAATCTGGACCACATCCATGTTACGGGATGCCAGTTTCCATGAAACTTTTTGCCTCCGGACTGCGGCCAAGCTTTTGGACTTGTCACACAGACTCCACTGGAGTGGGTGTGACACACCACCACGCCCTCCTCCCCCCTCACCTCTCCCACCCTTTACTCCCGTTGCTTTTTGTCAAGGTATGTCATCACAGCAACAAAGCAAAACCAGAACATCAACCTGGCGGAAGTGGGCTGCTGAGGCCGAGCCTTGAGTGTTACTCCGCCTCTGATGCTGGATGGGTTTCTCGGATTCTGGATCGGCTAGGGTGTGGGGAGCCTGTGCTGTGACCGCCACAAACTGTGTCATGCCTTCCCTGATGCTGTGCACTGATGCGTTAGCCAAAATAAAACCCTTCCTTCTTGAAGTTGCTTCAGTCAGGTAGTTTGTCAACCACGACAAGGAAAGCAGCAGGCAACACTGTTTTGTAGACGGAGGCTGTGAACATTTGTGCGTGGGGGTCCGTGTACCTTTTCAGCTCTTCTCAGGAGCTCCTCTGGTTGACTCCCTGCAGCACTCGGTGACTTTAGGTTGGTTTCTGACGAGCTGCCAAGCTGTTCCCACAGCAGCTGCACCATGTTGCTTTCCCATAAGCACAAGGATTCTGATTGCTCCCCATCGCTGCCAGCACTCCTCATTTCTCCCTACCCTCTTTCTTCTAGCTAGTCTAGTGGATATTCAGCGAGCATTTCATGGTGCTTTTGATCTGTATTTCCCTGACTACTAGTGATGTTGAGAATCTTTTTCTCTTTTTTGTCTTTTCTGAGATAAGATCTAGATATGTAGTCCCTACTGAGCTACATTCTCATGGCTATTTGTTTTTTTTTGTTTGTTTGTTTTGTTTTGTTTTGTTTTGCGTGAGTGGTTTTGGGTTTGTTTATTTGATTGGTTTTAGTTATTTGGTTTGATTGTTGTTGTAGTTGTTTTTAAATTTTATTTATTTATTACATACACAGTGTTCTGCACATATATCTGCATGTCAGAAGAGGGTGTTAGATCTCATTACAGATGGTTGTGAGCCACCATGTGGTTGCTGGGAATTGAACTCAGGACCTCTGGAAGAGCAGTCAGTGCTCTCAACTTCTGAGCCATCTCTCCAACCCAATTATTGTTGTTTGAAATAGTCTCATGTAGCTTAGGCTGGCCTCTAACTCTTGACCCTCCTGACCCCACCTCCTCTATGCCAGAATCCCAGGCTTTTGCTACCATACCTAACAATGGATTTTTCATAGATACCCAGTAAAATATTAAATAATCAAATGCTTGTCAGAAGTAAATATATATGCAGTCTTGTGTCTCTCTGAAACCTACCATGCTCAAAACCCTGGGTTCCATCTCTACCACCATCTGCTGAGTGTGGTGGTGCACGCCTTTAATTCCAGCACTCGGAAGGCAGACACAGATGGATCTCTGAGTTTGAGACCAGCCAAGGCTACATAGTAAGACCTGGATTCATAAAAAAAATAAATAACAAAATCTAATTTTTACGACTAAACCTTTATAACTGGAGCCAAACCTTTCACAATAAAATTCTGGAATCTGAGTCGAGACTGAAGGCCAGAATCGAGATCAAGATATATCTGCTCCAAGGAGCACGAGTTTGGTGGATATTAGCTGGGAAATTACTTGGGAAATTCAGGAGTTGTTTTCATCTCTTCTTTTCTTGGAGAACTCTTTGAGGCTGCCCAGAGGCTCAAGTTCATTGCTAAGAGGGTTGACTGGTGTTAGCATTCCCAAGCTTCTATGAGAGTAGTTATCTTCTTTCTTCCTTTTTTACCCTCTCTTCCTTTTGACAGGGTTTGATGGAGCCCCAGGTAACCTTATACTAAGTAGCTGAGAATGACCTTGAACTCCTGATCTTTCGACCTCTACCACCCCGATGCAGGGGATGCTGGGGTTATGGGTATGTACTACCCTTCCAGGCTGATTGGTGCTTCTTCTTCTTAACAACATTCCAAGAAGCTCATAGGGACACACCTTTATCCTTCCCACTCAGGAAGCTGAGGCAGACGGATGTCTTTGGCTTTGAGACCAGCCAGTTTCAAGCCAGCCAAGGCCCATGGGAGTAATTTGAACATATTCTTGGAGAAGGTTCACAAGAGTTATTCAAGGTCATTGCTAATGTGGTCTTCACAGCTCGGTTTTCCCGCTCACTTCTTGCTTCCTTACCCACAGGCCTCTCTGCTTGCTTGTTGTTGCAGTTTCTGCTTTCAGCGCTACTGTCTTCAGGCTCTCCCCGTTCACCAGGAATTCTGGGTACTCTGCTCACTGTGGGGTGTCCCTTGGCAATTCCACACTGCTGGCTAAAGCCTCTGCCCTTCCAATGTGGTTAGTCCCCTCAGAGTCACTTCCATGTGAATAAGCTAGCTGGAAGTGTGCACAGCCACTTCTGAAGCTCTAAGCAAGCCTTGCTATCTCTGCAAAGAGTTGGCTTTCATTCCTTTTCTATTGTAGAGCAAACACAAGACCTTTTTAATGGTGTTGGGTTCGTTTTTCTAAGCTGGTTTCCTGACACTCCCGCCCTTCTCTACAGTCAAGGGAGTTCCTATGTTTTTGTGAGTGGGTGGGCCAGTGCTATTCTGGGTCTCTCTTTCCCGGCTGCCAACAGAGCAGGTGTTTTTCATAGAACACTAGCACTGCCAGGATCCTCGCTGCCTCTTCTTTGTATTTAGCACTTGTGGCGGGGCTGTCTGCTGCTGCTTCTGCCTGGGCTGGCATTTTATTACTTGAGTCTTCTTTTCTCATTACATGAGAAGATGAAAGTTCTTGGGGCTGACAAGATGGCGAAGAAGGTAAAGGCTCTTGCCACCAAGCCCAGTGACCTGAGTAGATCCTCAGAACCCGTGTGGTAGAAGGAAATTAACTCCTATAAGTTCTCTTCTGACCCCCATGTGCTCCTATACACACACACACCAAATAATCTTTTTAAAAGATTTATTTATTTTATGTGCATTGGTGTTTTGCATGTGTCTATTTGAAGGTGATGCCCTGGAGTTTCAGACAGTTGTAGCTGCCATGTGGGTGCTGGGAATTTAACCCAGGTCCTCTGGAAGAGCAATCAGTGTTCTTAACTGTGGAGCCATCTCTCCAGCCCCCTCAAATAATTTATTGAGAAGATGAAGAATCGGTCGGAAAGACATGCAGCATTCTTCTTGGACTTAACAGAGGATAAAGACTCCCCAATCTTTTCTCCTCCTCCTCTTCCTCCTCCTCCTCCTCCTCTTCCTCCTCCTTGTCCTCCTCCTTCATATATAGCCAGGCAGAGGGATAGATGCATGCTTCTGGTTCCAGACACTTTAGGAGTTTGAGGCAAGAAACTAGCTTGAGCCCAGGCCTTTGAAACTAATCTGGGCACTATGTCGAGTCCATTATCATAAAAAGTAAAGTCACAACAGAAAACTCTGCACAGGTGTCTTAGAAATCAAGTAACTATGGGGTACTTGTCTGACTCTTAGAGCCAGCAGAGCGCTTTAACTTCATACGTTATTTGGTACTGACAATAATCTTATAGAGTAGGAAGATAGCCCAAGTGGGGGCCTATGAGTTTTATCCTCAGCATATTAGTCAGGATTCTCTAGAGTAACTGAATTATAGAATGAACCTATATATGTAAATAAAAAGGGATTTATTAAAATCAGGCTGTGCTCCAGCATGTCCAACAATGGCTGCCTATGAACATACAGTCCAAGATCCCAGTAGTAGATTAGGCAAAGAGGCTGGATGTCTCAGCTGGTCTTCAGTATACTCTGAAATCCCAAAGATGTGTGCTCTAATGCCCATGAAGGAATGGACTTGCTAGCGAGGGCAAGAGCAAGCAGGCACATAGCAAAAGCTTCTTTCCTCCATGTCCTTATATGCTGCAGCAGATAGCCCTGGAGATAATTATATTTGATGTTAATTCCGTTCTCCAGGGCAGGGTAGCAAACAAGGAATGAGCCAACACTTGGGTGATTTCCTGTAAACCTGCTTCCACCTTAATTTGTAAAATAAAGGTGAGCTGATGATTGGGCAGATAAAGGGAAAGTGGGGAGAGAGAGAAGAAGGAGAAAATTGAAGAGGGGGGGATGCAGAGGAGGAGGAGGAAGAAGAAAAGCAGAGCAGAAGCACAAGGCCTGGAGAAACCGCAGGTTCTAAGGGGTCTCATAGATGTGGAAGATGGTAGTGTAGCGGTAGATCTGCCAATCTAGGTGCACAGCATGTATTCATATTAACTGAGTTGTGTTTTCATTGCTGGGGCATATCTGGGTTGGAGATTTACCGCAAGACTTATATAGCAGAAAGTGTGGCCCAGATTAGAAGTGGTTCTTCCCACCCCAAAGATCTGGATTAGAAATGTATCTTCTCGGGATGGCTCAGTGGGTAAGAGCACTGACTGCTCTTCCAGAGGTCCTGAGTTCAAATCCTGTCAACCACATGGTGACTTACAACCACCAGTAATGAGATCTGACGCCCTGGTCTGCATCTGAAGTCAGCTACAATGTACTTATGTATAATAATAAATAAATCTTTGGGCCAGAGCAAGCAGGTACTGAGCAAGTGGGGCCAACCACAGTGAGCAGAGGTCCTAAAAATTCAATTCCCAACAACAACATGAAGGCTCACAATCATCTGTACAACTACAGTGTACTCACATATATAAAATAAACAAATAAATCTTTAACATAGAAATGTATCTTCTCGCCGGGCAGTGGTGGCGCATGCCTTTAATCCCAGCACTTGGGAGGGAGAGGCAGGTGGATTTCTGAGTTCGAGGCCAGCCTGGTCTACAGAGTGAGTTCCAGGACAGCCAGGGCTACACAGAGAAACCCTGTCTCGAAAAAACAAAAAAACCCAAAACAAACAAACAAACAAACAGAAAGAAAGAAAGAAGGAAGGAAGGAAGGGAGAGAGAGAGAGAGAGAGAGAGAGAGAGAGAGAGAGAAATGTATCTTCTCACCAGGCAGTGAGGCAGAGACAGGTAGATTGTTGGAGGCCAGCCTGGTTTACAGAGAGAGTTCCAGGACAGCCAGAGCTGTTGCACAGAGAAACCCTGTCTCAAACATACATACATACATACATACATACATACATACATACAAAGTGTATCTTCTCACTTCAAATGATTTAACTAAGCAATTAAGCCATTTTGGGGCTTTTAGTTGATTCCAGATATTGATAACCAAAATAGCCATTGCACCCAGGTTTCACATAGTGGAAGGAAAACTGGACTCCCTCCAGTTATCCTCTGACCTCCACACATATGCCATGACATACACACATGTATGCACATATACACACATACCCAATAATTTTTTTAAATCTTTTTTTTTAAGATGGCCAAGTAGGCTAGAGGTATAGTTGTTCAGTAGTAGAGTACTTGCCTTGTGTACAGGCAAATCTAGGTTCCTGTACCAATGGGGAACAAATAGTCTCATGACTTGGGAAGTAAAAGCAGGATGATCAGGAGTTCAAGGACAGTCTCCAATACTTAGCAAGTCTGAGGTCAGTTTAAGATGCATGAGGCCTTAAAGCACTTGGGAGGCAGAGGCAGGCAAATCACTGTAAATTGGAGTCCAGCCTGGTCTACATAGTGAGATTTGAGATAGCCAGGGCTGCATAGAGAAACCCTATCTCAAAAAATAGGAAGAAGAAAGAGGAGGAAGAGGAGAAGGAGGTGGAGGGAAAAAAGACACACAGATACAAATGACAAGGTTGTAGGTCTGTTGGCAGAGTGCTTGCCTAGCATGTACAAAAACGAAGTTTCCACCCCTGACACTGAATACACTGGCCAGGGTGGCACGTGACCAAAATCCCAGCTCTCAGAAAGAGGAGTATCAGAAGTTCAAGGTCTCATCCTCAGGTACAGAGCGTCTGAGACCAGCTTGAGTTACTGTGTAAAACCTTGTCTCAAACAAACAAGAGGACATGACAGAGTCAAGGTCAGACAATGTTGGTTTCTTTCAGTGGCCTCCTGAAGTGTTGTCAAAATGTGTGTGTGTGTGTGTGTGTGTGTGTGTGTGTGTGTGTGTGTGTGTGAGAAAGAGAGAGAGAGACAGAGACAGAGAGAGAGACAGAGAGACAGAGAGAGATGGAACTAACCATATAGGGTAAAAGAAAACAAACAAAAAACTATCACACAATGAATAATAACACATTGAAAAAGGATTTGACTTTGGGAGTGAAGGTAGGGTGGGCTTAAGAGGGGTTGGGGGAGCATGGGAGAAGCTTCAGTATACCAAAATACATTGTATGCATGTTTGAAATGCTCCAAAAAATAATAAAGACACTACAGAAAGAAACATAAACAAAGAACAAAATGGTCAGAATAAGACTGTATGTTTTGTGACAGTGGAATCAGGTGAGAGTCTGGCTTATGAAGAGAGTGGGTTGGAGTGGGTTGGTGATTCTAGGTCAGAGGAGGATGGCTCCTTGAAAATGATCAGAGACAGAAAGGACCAACTTCTGCTGAGTGTTGTGGGAACTGAGGAGCTGTTTTGAAAGATGTAATAGAATTCCCACCATTTAGCTTTATCTTTTCTATGCAGCCAGAAGGAAAATGCCCTTGCCCCAAGAATCCAGAAGCTGATTTCTGGAGCAAGTGACTGAATAGGTCAAGACTCAGGCATACGTGCTGGGGAGGTGACTTCCCATGCAAGCATGACAACCTGGGGTCAGATCCTGAGAACTCATGTAAACAGCTAGGAGAGGTGCTCCTGCTAGTGCTCCCAGGGGCAGTGAGGCAAAGATAGAAGGATCCCTGGAACTTGCTGGGCAGTCATTCTAACAGGTTTGTTAAGTTCTGGGTTCAGGGAGGGCTAGAGAGATGTCTCAGCAGTTAAAAACAGTGGCTGCTCACCTAGAAACTGTGGGTTTGAGTCTCAGCAGCCACACAGCGGCTCATGACCATGTTGAATTCAGTTCCAGGGGTTCTGATCCTATAGCCCCCTCTGGCCTACTCAGGCACCAGGCATGCAAGTGGTAGATAGGTATACATGCATGCAAAACATTCATACACATAAAATATTTTTAAAAAGGTGGAAAACAAGACACCTAGTGTTCTACACACACACACACAAAGCACTTACATACACTCACACACAACACTTGCATATACACACATACAGAGAGAGCACTTGTACAAACACACTCACACATAGAGCACCTGCATCACACACAGAGAGAGAAAGAGAGAGAGTACTTGTACAAACATACACACATAGAACAACTGCATCATATACAACACACACAGCACCTGTATCTCACACACCTACACACACACAGTGATAGTGACAATGGTGAGACTCAGGGATAGGTGACATTCTAGAAAGCTAACAGCAACAGGAAGAAGTGCATCTCAACCCATCACCATGCTCCCAAAGTGCTGACATTAAGTATTCAACAGTCTGTCCTGCCCTCTGAAGGAAGGGTGAGCCTTCCTTGAGGGAATTATTCCGTTAAAATTCTGAATAGCTGGCTGGGGCACGGTGGCCCTATCACCCTGACTTGAAGTTGACATTACCAAGTCTTCCTATGCTTCTTTCAGCTGTGGCTGTGAGTCACTAATGTTCAGTGTGAATGGCCATGTAAGGAGGCCTCTTATGTGAAAGGAGAAGCTAAGTCAGTGGGACGGAAAATGCAGACAACCAAGACAGTGCATGAAATGGACAAAAAGTTTCAGTAATCAATGAAATTGGACAGTCTCCTTAAAAGGATCAGATAACAGCAAAAAAAAAAAAAATTCATGAGGAGACCTCTCATGATAGAGAAAAACGAGCAACAGTAAGAAAGAGTTTTAAAACAAATAAGATTTAATCCTGGTAGTGTCATATACAATCAGTAGAAATTTAAGAACTGAAACACCAGGAGGAGAAAAGCATTAAAGAAATGATAGGAAAAAATGTTCCTAGAAAAGGAGGCCGGAGAGGGGTACGGGGGACTTTGGGGATAGCATTTGAAATGTAAATGAAGAAAATACCTAATTAAAAAAAAAAACAGGAAAAAAAAAAAAACAGAAAAGGAGGCCAGAATTACAAATTCAAATAGCCTACGTAGGAAAGTGCTCAAACACATTTGACTAAGTTATCTCCCATCACAGTTAAGAACACTAGCGCTAGCTGGGCAGTGGTGGCACATGCCTTTAATCCCAGCACTTGGGAGGCAGAGGCAGGCGGATTTCTGAGTTCCAGGCCAGCCTGGTCTACAGAGTGAGTACCAGAGCAGCCAGGGCTATACAGAGAAACCCTGTCTCGAAAAACCCAACAAAACAAACAAAAAAGAACACTAGAACTAAAGAGTAGTATAATTAAAGGTTCTTTGAAGGGGGTATAAGACCTCATGTACACAGCTATCCTTCAGTAGCAATAGGAGTTGGTTCTGAGACCTCTGAGGATACCAAAGCCATTGAGTCAAATCCCTCACATCAGATGGAGTGGTATTGTGTCTTTACCCTTCCCATATACTTACCTCTAGATTTCTTAGAGTATGTGCTTTATCAATAATTGCTATCCTGTACTTCCTAGAGGATAATGACCAAAAGTCTATATGAATTCAGAACACATGCCACTTAAATTTTTTTTTCTAACCTGTGCTAGGTTGAACCTGCAGATGAACTCAGAGGCACAGAGGAACAAGTGTATAGGTTCTGGAATAAGCAGACCAATAAGGTCTCAAGAATGTCAGAGGGGCTAGAGAGAAGGCTCAGTGGTTAAAACAGCATTTAGTGCTCTTCCAGAGGACTTGAGAGTTCAGTTCCTGACAAGCACACCAGGTGGCTCACAGCACATGCAAGTCCAATTCCAGGGATCCACCATCCAATTCTAGTCTCCTCTCTCTCTCTCTCTCTCTCTCTCTCTCTCTCTCTCTCTCTCTCTCTCTCACTCACACACTCACACACACACACACACACACACACACACACAGAGGGGAAATGGGGGAGGGGAAAGGGAGAGGAAGAGAGAGAAACAGGGAGAGGAAGAGGAGACAGAGGCAGAGACAAAGAAACTTAAAAGAACATTAGAAACATGCAGACAATGGCACAAAACCTTCAACAGTTTGGGAAAATAATTCTTCAACCTAAAATTCTACTTCACTTTTAATCAAGTGTAAGTGCAATTTTATTCCCATGTACATTCCCCTGAAGTCACCAAGGAAGGACAGTGTTCTGCCCAGGTGACGGATTAACCCTGGAAAGAGTAAGATGGATTCCAGAGTCAGGAGTGAGAGGCTGGGACATCCCTTGGCTCACAACCTCCTTCTTCCATATTGAAGGCCAGCAGCCACACCCCCATTCTTTCTCACCTTGTATTCTTGACTCTTCTTCACAGTCACATCTGATCGTAGCCAGGAAAACTTCCCTTGCTGTTTGGCATTTTCTCTGGTTTGGGTTTTTAGACATCTTTATAGTTCTCCATGTTTAAGGACTCAGGATTAGACTCCCAGAGAATCTTCATATTTCATGGTCAGTAATGTTCATTTCACCTGCAAAGTCTTTTCTGCCATGCAAGACATTAGTACCCACAGGTTCTGGGGAATTGGAACACAGACATCTAAGAGAGCTGTTCTCCTTTCTATCAAAAGTATCATTTAATATGTTTCAGTTTTTTCCTTTAAAAGGGAAATGAAACTTAAAAGAGTAAAAGCCTACAATAAGGGTGTGAATCCTGGGGAAACGCCAGTTCATTTTTTTTTAAAGATTTACGTTTTATTGAGTTTGGTTATAGGTGTGTGTTTATATATCTATGTGTGGGCCAGTGTGGCTGTTGATGAGGTAAGAAGAGGGATTCAGATCCCCTGGAGCTAGAATTACAGGCAATTGTGAGCCACCATGTGGGTGCTGGGAACCGAACCTGGGTCCTCTGCAGGAGCAGCAAATAATCTTAAGCACCGAGCCATCACTCCAGCACCCCACCTTTGCATTTTTATGTATGTGTGTGTTGGACTGTGATGTAAAATGTATTTCTAACTGATCAAAAATATTTGAAGGGGCCAGGTGTGATAGTGCATGCCTTTGATCTCAGCACTTGGGAAGTAGAATCAGACAGATTTCTACAGAGTCTACAGAGAGTGTTTCAGGCCAGCCAACCAGGACTACATAGAGAGACCCTGTCTCAAAAAAAAAAAAAAAAAAAAAAAAAGCGGGGGTGGGGGTGGGGGTAAGAAACAGGAAGTACGAATTACTGCAAAACTGAAAACAAACTGCTCCCTAACTCCTGAGAGTATTAGGAGAAGACGGGAAAGATTCCATCTGGAGTATACCCTGAGCTCCTCAATAGGCCCACCAGTCAATGTATCCTAGAGTCAGAGTGTGACATTCACTATTAAGGCTAGTAGATCTTAAATCAAAATTACCTAAAGGTCCTTAATGGTCCTTAATAAGCCAACATACTTAGAAGAGAAACATGCATACATGCTATGAATGGTAACACTCAAACTATATTCTCTTTCTATAAATAGTATTCCATTTATTCTCATAGTAATCAAATACCAAGCAGGACTGGGAAGATGACTCAGCAATCACAAGCACTTGCTGCTCCTGCAGAGACCCTGGGTTCAATTCTCAGTACTTAATGCATCATTAGTACACCAATCTACAACTTCAGTTGCAGGGAATCTGGTGTCTTCCTCTGGCCTCTGTAAGTATGACCTGTATGCGCACAGACACGCATGCAGCCAAAACAACCCATACACATAAAATAAAAATAATTCTATAGGAGAAATGGCTCAGTGGTTGAGAGCACACTGACTGCTCTTCCAGAGGTCCTTAGTTCAAATCCCAGCAACCACATGGTGGCTCACAACCATTTGTAACAGAATCTGATGCCCTCTTCTGGAGTGTCTGAAGACAGCTACAGTGTACTTATATATAAATAAATCTTTAAAAAAATAATTCTATAGAAAAAACAAGTGACTATGCATATGCTCTTATCAAAACTATGCTCTTAGCCGTAGAAGCAGGAATCAGAACGGTGTTATCCTCTCTCTCTCAAAGAGAGAGGCATAATCATAAATGAAATCACATGAACTGTTCATTTTCCTCTCTGACCAAAGGGCTGGGGCTGTAGCTCAGTGGAGCAACATAAAGCTAGCATGTGTAAAGTCCCAGGTTTAATTCCAAGCAGTGCCAGGGGTTGGGGAGGCACCTCGCTTGCCTAAATAAATATTCTTTCTGACCAACTTTTCCCCAAAGCCATTACCTTAAAATATTTCATAAAGTTAATAGCTTTGGGGAAAATTCAATACAGTGGGCTAACCCAGGACCTTTGAAAACCTGATAAAGAAATAAACACTATAGGCTATTTTTATACTCGTATGATATTGAAACATGAATCTGCTGTATTTGCCAATTAGTGATAGGATCCTTCCTATATAAAATAGAACACGATTTTGCAAGGATTTACTTAATCTAAAAACTCTATGTGAATATCTTATTCCCATTTTGTGGATGATGAAACTGAGGTAGAGAGGAGTAGGAAAATATTTGTGTGAGGGGATATTATTTGGGACAGTGTCTTATTATGTAATCCAGGCTCATCTTAAAGTCGAAGCAATCCTCCTGCCTCAACCTCTCGAAAACTGGGATTACGATTACAAGTATGCACAACCATGCCCAGCTTTTTTTTTTTTTTTTTAAATCTTGGGAACCTAGCCTCGGTTTACAAACCCAGTAAGTAAGTAAGTGCTCTGAACCTAAGTGAAACCTCTGTGCAGAAGTCAAAGGCCCCAGTCACGTGGAAGCTGAGGGATATCTCCAGGTTCTTATCCAGAGACTGTCACCTCTCTGTCCCTTTCCTTTTTGCCTACCACCGGAAGCCAGGGTTCTGGGACAGGAGTGCTCAGCAGTGCAGAGTGTGTACTGTTCTCACAGTGGGCCTGAGTTCAGTTATCAGCGCGCGCGCGCGCACACGCACACACACACACACACACACACACACACACACACACACACACACGAACATCAGGTCATTAACTCCAGCCCCAAGGGAATTGGACACGCTCTTCTGGTCTCCCTGGGCACCTACACTCACATGCACATACCCCAGCAGACAGACACACAGAGCAAATGTTTTACCAATGACCAAAACCCCAACTAGATTCTCTGAATGACAGCAGGGTATGGTGACACAGGCATGGGGGTTTTGTACTTGGAAGATAAAGGCAAGAGGATCAGGAGTCCAAGGTCACCCTTGGCCAAGTAGTGAGTTGGAGGCTAGTCTAGGCTCTAAAAGATCTTGTCTCAAAAAAATTTTTTTCTTGATGTTTAATAATCACTCTATTTAAACTGAGTTTCTTTCTTGATGTCTCTTTATTACCATGGTGATATAGAACACTGCTAATTTGGACCTTAAATATCTTTCCAATTTTATATTTGAAATTCAGTTTGGGTGGGGCATGGTGGAACATGATTTTAATCCCAGCATTTAGGAGACAGAAGCAGGCAGATCTCTGAGTTTGAGGCCAGTCTGGTCGAAAGAAAGAAAGAAAGAGAGAAAGACAAAGATAGAAATAGAGACAGGAGGAGGTGGGGCAAGGGAAGGGTGGGGTGGGGAGGGGGAGGGGTAAGGAAAAGGGGGAGGGGACTGGAAATTCCAGTTTCAGGAATTCGCAAATGAACATTCAGTATTTCTCTCTCTCTCTCTCTCTCTCTCTCTCTCTCTCTCTCTCTCTCTCTCTCTCTCTCTGTCTCGGATCAAAGGCCCAGACATATTTCTTTAATATATAACCAGACTCTGAAGACATGACAAAGGGGGAAAATGAGAAATGAGTCCCGCTTTGCAGCCCATCAAATTTCCCAGGAATGGAAGAAATCACAGCCGGTCTCTGATAGACTCAAATCTGTGCCTAAAGCTTAACTGGCCTCCATCTCTCAGCGTGTTACTTCTTGCCTTCCCCTGGAGGCAAGAAGATAAATTCCCTCTGCTCCTCCCAGGCAGGCAAGAATGAGGATTCTGTTTACAAAGTACTTAATTAGCTGGTGATATTACTCATCTTAATTTGAGAGAATTAGCTTCAAACTCATCCACTGTAGGACTACTGGTCTACCCTACACAATACAGGCCAAGTTCAGTGTTCAGTTTCTGATGGGGAAGAATAGAGCAACTAAACTCTTCTAAAGTGAAATTGCGTTCTATGTCCTTTATGCACATCACCTGCCACCCATGTCTTTCTGTTGGTCGTTTCACTATCCAGGCAGGAGTGCACAATCATACCAATTCATCCCTTTACCAGGAAAAAAACTCTCTTACTCGATGGACAGTTAGTGATGTTATCTTCAATTTTTAAAGCCTAACATTAAGGCTAGAGAGATGGCTCAGTAGTTAAGAGACTATACTGTTCTTCCAGAGGACTCAGTGTCCACACTGGGCAGTTTACAATTGCCTGTAACTCCAGCTCCAGGGTAATTTGATACCTCTGTTCTCCATAGGCATCTGCACTCCTGTGCAATATGATAATTTATTTATTTATTTATTTATTTATTTATTTATTTATTGGCTATCCTGAAACTCTCTCTATAGACCAGGCTGGCCTCTTACTGAGATTCTCCTGTCTCTGCCTCCCAAAGTGCTGGGATTATAAAAGTGTGCTACCACACCTAGTAAAACTATTTTATCTTAAATTTATGTGTATGAGTATTTTGCCTGTGTTAGTGCGCCATGTGCACCCAGGGTCCATAGAAGTCAGAAGAGGGTCAGATCACTGGAGTTAAGGACAGTTGTGAAGCGTGTTGCTAGGAACTGAACCTGGGTCCTCTATAAGAGCAGCAAGTGCTTGCGATCACTCCTCAGCCTGCCAGAAAATACATCTCAAAGCATTACGCTGTTTTTAGAACTTTATCATTACTTATTTGTTTGTTTGTTTGTTTATCTATTTATTTATTGAGACGTGTCTCACTATGTAGACCAGGCTGCCCTGGAACTCACAGAGATCCATGTACCTCTACCTTCTGTGTGCTGGAATTAAAGATGTCTGCCACCACATCTGGCACACACTCCTGTATCTTTAAAAATAAGTTTGCATTACATGTTTTGGTGTGTATGTTAACGTATATGTGGGTGGCAAGCACCTTTACCCGCTGAGACATCTTGCTGGCCCCCAGTTTAAATTTTTTTGTTGTCTATAATAATTACAATGCTTTTGCAGAAGTAATAGGAATAGGGAACCTGACTGTCCATTTTCCTTGGGGGAGCGGGGGACATGTTTGAATCCTATGGAAAAGATAAGCACCCAGGAGTCAAGAACTTCTAGCTGGGCTCAGTGATGCATGCCTTTGATCCCAACACTCAGAAGGCAGAGACAGGGGGTTCTTTGAGTTCAAGGTTATCTTCGCATGCAGAGGACAGCCAGGCCTACACAGAGATACACTGTCTCCAGAGCCCAGGAGAATGGGGCTTGGTGTTGCTTTCTAATCAAAAGAAATGTCATTTCTTAAGCAGTCAATAGTGGAGTCTTCTCCATAGAGCTATCAAAATGAAGTTGCAAAGCCTTTTAATAAATAGTATATTGTCACTCAATTTCAGGAGCTGTAAACAAGACTTTTCCATCTCCCTTCACTCCGTTGTCTATTTGGTAAATAAATGGTAACCGGATGAATAGTATTCATTTCAGCATCATTTGATAGTTTAGAGCTTTCCTGTGTGTGACTTTTAATACTCTGGAGTAGTTAGGACCAAAGCGAATGTCGTTTTCTAGGTTAAAAGACAAAGTGGGAGGAGGGAGAAGGGAAGAAGGGAGGTTTTAGAAGAGGTTGGCTCAGTGTAGAATGTACTTATGTAAGATTGTCCATACATAACAGTGAATATACACAGTTAAAATGCATTGTTTTACATTTATTTCTTTTCTGTTGCTGCTGTTGGAGATGGTAGAGGGTGTGGCGTGTAAGTGCCGCAGCTGGAGTGTGGAGTTAGAGGATGTGCTTCATAGGCCATTCTGCCCCCTCTACCATAGAGGTTCCAGGGATCACACTCAGGCCAGTGGGCTTGTGGTGGCAAGTATTCTTACCCATGAGCTTTTATCTCACAGGCCCTCATTTAACAGAAAGAATTCTAAAATAAAATAAAATAAAATAAAATAAAATAAAATAAAATAAAATGACAGGCTGGAAACAGGTTTGCCTGAAGTTGCCTGGCAGTACAGGGTAGAGCCACTGGCTGAATGATCTCTGAGGCATACGGTCTCAACCTTCCCCTCAACTGGGATCCAGAGCCCTTCCGTCTAGCAGTTAGTTACCCACCATGAGAAGGCTGGTCAAAGAGAAGGACAGCCCCAGACACAAATAATTGCAAAACTATGGAGCAAGGATATTAGGGAGCTTGTGGAGCCTAAGAGAAGGTATACCTCATGCAGGTGGCTTGGAGTGGAGGTGAGGGCTGGAAGAATCGTTCTGGAGGAAGGGATGACATCAAACTCAAAAGCATTGTGAGGCCTAGCCTCAGAACTTCTTAGAAGTTTATATAATAGGATGCTACTCATATCTATACTTGGTAAGAATTTAACAGACAGTACAGCTAGTGTCTTTTTTAGAGTCCGTGTTGCTATGATAAAACACCATGACCAAGAGCAACTTGGGGAGGAAAGGGTTTATTTCAGCTTACAGATGCAGCACATCATGAAGGGCAAGGTAGGAACCTAGAGGCAGGAACTGAAGCAGAGGCAAGAAAGCTGCTACTGGCTTGCTCAAAATGTCTTGTCTTGCTAAGCTTGCAGGCTTATATAACCCAGGGCACCCTCCAATCCCCTTCTAGCCCACACTCCTGTAGGGAGGGTCAGCCTACATCAATCATTAGTCAAGAAAATTGTCTAATGGGCTGGGCATGTCTTGCACGCACCGGACTGGCCAGCAGTAACAGGATCCTTCTGCACAAGTTTATTGGGAGAGCTTGATTGCAGAGGCGAAGAGACCCTGAGCCCAGAACTCGTGCTGCTTATATAGGCCTAGGAGAGGCGTGTCTCACACCCGGATTGGTTATGCACTAGCCTCGTTTGCATGTTCCTCATCTGATTGGCTACTCTCTCTCTCTCTGGTCCTCACAGAGCCTCATTATCATACCTCATTTGCATGTCTTACATCTGATTGGTTATACTCTCTAAGCCTCATTATCATGCCCAGGCCAGGCAGTGTCTTTGCAAAAAACTTTACTGCATATGTACACATTGGTTGTTTGTTCAAACTTATGCGTGGTGGCCAGCAGTAGTCAGTGCCACTCTGCAACGGCACATGTGGCTTCCCACAGGCATGGTATCACAGGCCTTTTAATCCCTGCACTCAGGAGGCAAAGGTAGGTTGACCTCTGTGGGTTCAAGGTCAGCCTAGTCTACAATGTGAGTTCCAGGACAGCCAGGGTGGACTTGCTTGCTGGATACTGTTCAGATGAGCCAAATTTTAGCACTGCCAAGTTGAGTAAGGTGACTCACGCCTGTAATTCTAATACTTGGAAGAATTGCCACAAGGGTGAGGCTGACCTGGCTACAAGAGAGGCTCTACCTAAAAACAAAACAAAACAAAACAAAACAAAACCAAGCAATAAAAAAGGTGTGTGTGGGGCCACTTGACAGGACATTCCTGGGAATGTCCGTTGCTAAAGATGCCTCCCGTGAATTTGGCATTTGTCTAGTGAAGGAGAGGAAAGGGCCCAGTTCAAAGGTGAATGCAAATGAATTATCCTGAGGCCAGATTCTGGGTTCTGTATGGCCCCTTCCCCTGTAAACACTGTGCTGTGGCACTCCAACAAAACATCCAGGAAATTAACTAGATGTTTAGGCTTGCTCAGGATAGGCAATCCTGTCAGAGTCCACCCTGGGGTTTTTCAAAAAACCCCAGGAAGCTTAAGCAATTTTTCTTCATAGTCTCTTATCTTGTGTTAAGACTAAACTGATGGATCTGTCTGTCCTGACTTTGGCCCTTGCATCTCACTCCTTGTCTTAGTTAGGGCTTTACTGCTTTGAATAGACACTATGACCAAGGCAACTCTTAAGAGAACAATATTTCATTGGGGCTGGCTTACAGGTTCAGAGGTCCAGTTCATTATCATCAAGGCAACATAACAGCATCCAGGCAGGCATGGTGCAGGAGGAGCTAAGAGTTCTACATCTTCATCTGAAGGCTGCTAGCAAAATACTGACTTCTAGGCAGCTAGGGTGAGGGTCTTAAGCCCATGCCCACAGTGACACTTCCACTCCAACAAGGCCACACCTCCTAATAGTGCCACTCCCTGGGCCAAGCATATACAAACCATCACACTCCTCATATGTTAAAGAGCTTCCTAATGGTTATGCTAGTGTTCTCTAGAGGCTCAAGATTGAGAAAAGATCTTATATGCATGTATGTGTAGTATATGTGTGTATAATTATAAATGCAGTTAGGTTGACATGTCTGTATGATGATGGGAAGGCATCTCAGTTCAAGTTGCTGGAACCAGCACCAGCAAGATGGTTTAGGTAATAAAGGCACTTGCCACCAAGCCTGACTACCTGAGTTTGATCCCCCAATCCCAAATCATGGAAGGAGAAAGGCAACTCTCTCAAGCTGTCCTCTGCCCTCTACACATATGATGTGGTACACATGAGCCACCCCCCATATATACACATGTGCTCACAGCATAAATAAAATATAATAAAATTTTTAAAAGCTGGAACCCTAAAGTAAGGAGTACCGATAATGTAGCCTAGTCTGGTACTGAAAACCCCAAATCTTCTGGAGTCACTTTTGTGAGTCCAGCTGAAAGGCTGGAGAAGCTGGGGTCACAGAGGACAGCACGGGTTCGGGGGGGGGGGTGAGCTCACTCTTGACTTCCTCTCCTGCTTAATTTCACCCAGGCCACCAGCCTATTGGACAGTGCTGCCTACAGGACAATACTTCCTGGTCTTGTCTTGCTTTTTCCTTTTTTTTTTTTTTTTTTTTTTTTTTTTTTTTGGTTTTTCGAGACAGGGTTTCTCTGTGTAGCCCTGGCTGTCCTGGAACTCACTCTGTAGACCAGGCTGGCCTCGAACTCAGAAATCTGCCTCCCAAGTGCTGGGATTAAAGGCATGTGCCACTACTGCCCGCCTCTTTTCCTTTTTCTCTTTTCTTTTCTTTTTTTCTTTTTTCTTTTCTTTTCTTTTCGACAGAATCTCATGATCCCAGGCTGCCTTCAAACTCCCTATGGAGTCAAAGATGACCTCGAGCTTCTTCTGTTCCTCCTTGTCTCTACCTCTCAAGTACTGGGGTTACAGGTGTCTACCACTATGCCCAGGTAGTTCAGTACTTGGGTGCTTATGATTAAATGTAAGGCTTTAGGCATTGGAGGCAAGGCACTCTGCCAATTGAGCTGCTTCCCCACCCCTTGGGTTGAAATCTTTGATACAGGAAACAGAACTTGAACACATGATTTAACATCTCAGCTTCATCACTTATTAAGCCTTGGGCCAGTATTTAAAACACCCTGATTCTGTTTCCTCTTTTCTTTTTTCTTTTTTTTTTTTTTAATCTTTGTAAATTGAGGAGGTTAACATTTCCCATCTTGCAAGATTGCCATGAAAGTCAGAGCTATTTTGTGCAAAATGCCTGGTACCCAGCAGGTACTCAGCTATACCAGGTAATAATCACAAATGAATCAACTCAGACGAAGCACGTACGAGTCACTTATAGAGCATTATTGGTGTGACTGGATGGAGCGGTTGAGAAGGAAGGAGTTACACAGGGGCAGAGTGTGCATGGTGTCTTGGCAATTAGGACAGAGTTCAATTTTACCCCTCAACCCCAGGTAGCTTTTCTGTGTGATTGACCTCGGCATGCTCAACCACTGAACACCACCACTAGCCCCTCTCCCCCAGCTTTTGATGAAGGACTTACTTAACAATCACTTAGCAGCATTCTGAATATAAAATATGAATACAGGACGTGATCTTGGCTAATTACTGCCTACTAGTGAATGACATACAACTGGCTTCATGAGTGGGGAGGGTGACATTTGAGGAGGGCAAACATGTGTGCAGAGCTACACCACAGGAACCACGCAGCTGGCCAAGAAGCCTGGCTTCTATGTGGATGTCTTCAGGTCTTACGGCATCTCAGTTACAGCATGCCTCTCTCTCCAAACTAGTGTTGCATACATCTTTTTTTGGCTGCATACTATATGGTATTGAATACACAGCAAATATCCAATAAATACTTGTGTAACTTTAATTTTTCAAATACCTATGTTTAATGATGGTTTTAAAACGCTTTAACCTCCCTTGTTATAGCCCACCACCCACCAGAGGATGGAAAAGAAAGGATACGGGGAAGTGGACCTATTTAGAAATGGTTCTTTGGAGCAATTCCCATCTGTGTTGTCTGGAAATCAGTGGTCCAGTTCATAGGTTAGCAGCAGCAGCTCGATCCATTCGCAAACACTTCATAGATACAGTCCAGTTCGGTAGAGTCAGGATAGCAAACACAAATCAGCCATGGTGGCACTACTTAGTAGAGACAGCCAGGCCTCAGCCTCTGCTGGAATCAGCAGGAGGGACCAGGGCCAAAAGGAACAAGGAGAAGTCCTCAGCTGTGCCTCTCTCAAGGTATCCAAGATCAGAGAAGACGCAAGACCCACACGCGTTGCACAGCTAGCTCTATAAGCAAGCCAAGCTCAGCCTTTACCCATGTCCATTAAGTTCTATTTATTCCCTCCAAGCATCAGGAGTCTTCCATGGGTCTTGCCTCAACATGTGCACCTGTCTCAGCTGACATCACTTTGCCAATCAGCCCAAGTCCGAGGAAGTGGCAAGAAACTGCAGCACACCACCAGAAGTTTTTTGGCTCGGTTTCTCTCTATGGAGTCTCAACAAATGCAGCTCAACTACGCAATGCAAGGTGGACACAATGCATGTGTGTCGTTAGCAAAGAATCCTTCATCACGTGTCCTTTCGCGTGTTGCTTTAGCAGTACATCCTTTCACCTGACGTTCCTTCGAGAATTTGCCTTAGCCTTTCATACCTGTGTCCACTTTAACAAAACGTTCCTTCACGTGTTTGTCACACGTGACACATGACAAACAAAAACAAGCAAAAACACAATCCAAATGACTTTTCAAAAAACCCTTAAGTTTCTTCTTCATACTTGTTACACAGATTGGGAACTGCAGACACATACACGTATTTGTCTATCAATGGATCTGACATACTTTTATCCCCATTCCTGGGGCCAATTTTCCATGTAGCCTGGCAATTGAGTCATATCTAATTGCTGCTTGGCCTTTTGGCTAAAATCAAGTGTTGAGTCACAGCTAGACTATATATAGCTGTATCCTTGCTCTAACTGTTGTCCCAAAGAAGTCTGTGAAGGAAATATGTTATACAGGCGACTGGCTGTGAAGGATATTGAAAAGTGCTTAGTGTGACTGAAGAATGAATTTTCATTTTGCTTTCATTAGGCTAGATTTAGGTAACTATATGTGTCTAGTGGTTATTTTATTGGCCATCTCTAGTCTTTGAGAAGCGTTGAGACAGGACCTCCTGTAACCCAGACTAGCCTTAAACTCACTATGTATCTGACAGTGCCTTCACCTTATGATCCACCTCCCAAGGGCTGGGGTTATATACATGCGTGACGTCCTTCCTGCTGTCTCTTGTGGTGGCCAGCTCTTGTGCTTTTCTACACCACAATCAACTGGTATATGACAGATAACACTTTTTGATAGTGTTTATAGTTGGCGGGCTTCTCTAGTAGTCTTATCCCAGCACTTGGGAGGCAGAGGCAGGCTGATTTCTGAGTTCGAGGCCAGCCTGGTCTACAAAGTGAGTTCCAGAACAGCCAGGACTATACAGAGAAACCCTGTCTCGAAAAACCAAAAAAAAAAAAAATTAATTTTTTTTTAATGCATGAGTATTTCATCTGCATGCACACCTGAATGCCAGACGAGAGTATCGGATCCCATTACAGATGGTTGTGAGCCACCATGTGGTTGCTGAGAATTGAACTCAGGACCTCTAGAAGAACAGCTAGTGTTCTTAACTGCTAAGATGTCTGACCAGCCCCCCAGGGATAATGCTTTTTAAAAATGGTTGCAGCAGGGAGCAGTAATGCATGCTTCTAATTCCAGTGCATAGGAGGCATAGACAGCCAGCCTTGGCCACAGAGACCCTTCAAAAAAAAAAAAACCAAATAAACAAATCATTTTATTAATTGGTTAAATTATATTGGACAGATAGGTTTCATTTCTGTACCGTTAAGTTTCAGATGAACAGGAGGAATACAGGGACCACAGCTTTACTGCCAGAGCACCAGTGCACCAGTATATATAGTTTCACATTTTGGTGTGCTTGGTTTTTGTAAAGACAGGGTCTCAGGTATCTCCTACTGGCTTTGAACTTTTGTAGCCAAGGATGACAATGAATTTTATTGACTGAGTTGCTTAGTTGCTTAGCTTGAGACAGGGTTTCTTTGTGTAGCTCTGGCTGTCCTGGAACTGGCTTCATAGACAGGGTGGGGGTGGGGGTGAGGGGATGGGGGTGGGTGGGTGGGGTGCCTCTGCTTCCTGAGCGCTGGAGCCAAACTTGGGTGTCACCACTGCCTGCCTGGCTGACACTGAATTCTTGATCATCTTACCTGTATCTCCCAAGTGTTGAAATTATACACATGTACCACCAAGCATAGCTTGGGTGCAATCTACACAGGAAGGCCCCAGTGTAGAAATTAAATTCTATATAAAAGTTTCAAGAACACAACATATTTAATGCCAGAAAACAAATCATAATTTTTTTTCTTTTCTTTTTTGAGATAGGGTCTGGTATTCAACCCAGATAAGCCTGGAATTTACTAAGTAGCCCAGGCTAGCTTTTAACTCTTGATACTTCTGCCTCACTCTGCCAAGTAATAGAACTACAGGTGTTTTCTTTTTTTACTAAATCCCAGCCTTTTGTTACTACCAGTTTGTAGACAAGTCAGCAGGTATACAAACATGTTTAGAGTGGCTGAAAAAACAGGGAGAGGATCAAAGTGCATAATCTAGCTGGGTGCTGGCTGTCTTCCTCATCTGTAATTAAAGGGTCTCCAAACTGGTGGATCAGATTTGCAGGGGACAGAGGCCTATCTTTATAGTACAACGAGGGGAACTTCCATGAAAATCTAAGGCTTACTCAAAGGTCAATAGAAAATACGGTGAGTAGCAACACAAGGCCCGCTCTATATGGCTGTTAGGCATGGTGGAGTACAGCAAGCCTCTTTCCCAAACCTTGCACCACTGGTTGGGGAAGAGACAAAAGAAAGGCTCTGGCCTCGCCCTTGCGGAACTTAAAATAAGTCCGACTGGCAAGGCAGGACTTGTAAAATTTAAAAACGCAGTTAAATGGTGGAAAAACTAAACAAAACACCACCTTTGCATAACAATCGCCTATGGGTGTTCTACAGGGCAGCGGTGGAAACTTGAAGAGTTTTTTAAACCTAGAGCCGGAGGGACAAAAAAAAAAACAAAAACCAAAACAAAAAAAAAAAAACCCAAGAAACAACAACAAAAAAAACAACCCGAAAACCAAAAAACTAAACTAAGATGGAAGAAAGGAGGTTGTTCTCGAGTGGAAAATGCCAGGTGAGGACTGAAGGCGGGTGGAGGAGAGCCTCCGCCAGGACACAGAAGGCAGAGCGCCGGTGGAGCGCGGCGGCTCAAGAGCCGGAAAGGCCGGCGGCCACTGCGGCGGGTCCGTTTAACCGAAAGGTGGCTTCTAAGAGCCTCCATTTGCGCGGTCCGGCCCAGCGCGGAGGTCGCGCAGTGGGGGCGGGGCGGGGCCTGCGCGCGCAGCCGCTCTAGCGGGCCTCGCCTCGGCAGGGGGCGGGGCGCCTATATTACGTGCGCGGCGCCGCCCCTGCGAGAGGACGTTGCGTGCTCGCTCGCGCCGGGCGAGTCTCCGCGTCTTGCCTCGCGAACTCGGTGAAAGGAATTGGCGCCGTTCGACACCAGGCGGGTCCGTTCTGCAGCAGCACTCAGCCATCTCCAGCCGCAGCCGCCGCCCGGGCCGACCAGCAGCAGCCGCCGCCGCCACAGGCCGAGGGAGCCAGCAGTCAGCGGGGAACCGGGGCCCTCAACATGAGTTCTTCGCCTGTTAATGTCAAGAAGCTGAAGGTGTCGGAGCTGAAGGAGGAGCTCAAGAAGCGGCGCCTCTCCGACAAGGGCCTCAAGGCCGATCTCATGGATCGACTCCAGGCCGCGCTGGACAACGAGGCAGGAGGCCGCCCCGCCATGGAGCCCGGGAACGGCAGTCTCGACCTAGGTGGCGATGCGGCCGGGCGCTCGGGAGCGGGCCTAGAGCAGGAGGCCGCGGCTGGCGCCGAAGACGACGAGGAGGAGGAGGGCATCGCCGCTCTGGACGGCGACCAGATGGAGCTGGGCGAGGAGAACGGGGCGGCGGGGGCGGCTGACGCCGGCGCGATGGAGGAAGAGGAGGCAGCGTCGGAAGACGAGAACGGCGACGACCAGGGCTTCCAGGAGGGGGAAGACGAGCTCGGCGACGAGGAGGAGGGCGCGGGCGACGAGAACGGTCACGGGGAGCAGCAGTCCCAACCGCCGGCAGCGGCGGCGCAGCAGCAGCCTTCCCAGCAGCGTGGTGCCGGCAAGGAGGCCGCGGGCAAGAGCAGCGGCCCCACCTCGCTCTTCGCGGTGACGGTGGCGCCGCCAGGGGCGAGGCAGGGCCAACAGCAGGCGGGAGGTAAGAAGGCGGAAGGTGGCGGGTGAGTGTTGCGTGATGGGTGCGCGTGGCGGTGGGGACCGTGCCCCAGGCCTGCCGGGGCCCCTCGGGGCGAGCGCCGCGGGAGGGTGGGGGCGGGGGAGCCCCGGGAGGCTCTGCTCGCCATGCCGGCGGCGCCTCCATTATGTATGTCGGGCGCCGGGGTGGGGGGAGCGCTGCAGCTGCCGCGGTGGGGGGGCCGGCCGGGCGGGAGCGCCGGCCGCTGGGGCGCTGCGTGCGCGCGGTCCGGGCACATGTCGGCGGTGGGGGGAGGGGAGAAGCCCGAAGGTCCCGGAGCGGGCGGGCTTTGGCGGCTTAGCGCCGCGGTATTGTGCAAGGAGCGCAGGGGCTCGTGGTGACGTCACTTCCGGCGGCAGGCGCGGGGAGCGGGGCGGAAGCTCAGTACAATGCGGCGGCGGGGCACGCGGGCTCGTGTGGGGGAGGGGAGGTGGGCCCAGGCTTCCCCCCCCCTCGTTTGAGCGCGGCCGGCGCACGTGGGCCCGGGCGGTGTCCCGCTTTTTTTTTTTTTAAACTCTTTTTAAAAAATGCTTTCTGGAAGGTTGCGGTAGGCTGGCAAGTTCAGTCTTCAGACTGCGTCACTGTGTCCAGTCCAAGTCCAGACTTTTTTATTTTCATTTGTCGATTAAAAAAGTCAAAGAATCAGTCAGAAAAAAATAATCAGTAACAGCTCTTGAGGCTCGAAACACAAAAGGTGCTTAACTGCATTATTTAGTTTTCGGCCTGATGCTTTAAGGCGGTGTTCTGTGTCGTTATAGGAGACGGCAAAACAGAACAGAAAGGTGGAGATAAAAAGAGAGGCGTTAAAAGACCGCGAGAAGATCATGGCCGAGGGTATTTTGAGTACATCGAAGAAAACAAGTACAGCAGGTAGAGGCTCCTCACCCAGTTTTAACAGTCGCCCGCTCTTTTTGTATACAAGGTGGGGAAAGCTTTATCAGGAGACAATTCTGTCTTTCAGAGCCAAGTCTCCTCAGCCACCTGTTGAAGAAGAAGACGAACACTTCGATGACACAGTGGTTTGTCTTGATACTTGTAAGTGAGGCGGACTTTCCCGCTCTTTGCTAGTTTTCAAGTGCAGTGTTAACATTGGTTTTAAGTGTTAGGAAAAATGTGTTGATCTTAAAGTGGAAAAAACCAGTTAAGAAACTTATTTTAAAGCAGGAAGGTAGTAGCTTAATGCTCAGGCTACAGTAGTTTAATATTAATACCACTTCAGTTGTATTGATTTAACAAGCTCTAGTAATTGGTAATATTTACGAGTTGAAACTTCTCAGTACTTGGGGGATGTAAAACTAAATAATTTTTGCTCGGCTATCAGAAACTTGTTTTTTTAAAAACCTGCCTGTAACTTGTCCTTAGATTACATGATTTAGTTTTTTCTCGTGGAACTATGTTAAGTGAGCTATTTGGGCTAGTTGAATACTTACTGATTTTCCCATTAGCACACAAGTGTATTCCCTATTCTAAGGATTGTAATATTAACTTTCAATAACTGCTCTTTTGTTCTCAATTCCAGTTCAGTAGCTGCTGCTTTAACATAAGTTGATTTCTTCCAAAGACCTGGGGCAGCAGCAGTGGGCTATCTGAGCCACTAGCTTTCTTCAGCAGCGAATGGTATCAATGGCAGCACTGTAAATATGCTACTTAACCCAGTTGGGTTGCAATTGAATATGAGGAAGTATTGCAAACCATGAAATGGGCTTTAGCTGTCAGATTTGTATTTTTATCCTTTAAAGAAGTCAGTTTAGTATTTAATAAGAACATATCTTTTGGTGTGAGCAGAACAAAAAAAGTACAAATCAGTGCTTAGTTACAGGATTTCACTTGGTAGAAGGGGTTAAAAGCTTGGATTCTCATGTTTTCCCTGTACAAATTGTTCAGAGCCCTGAGAGTTAAGTGTAAAACATGGCTGCTTTCTAACTACATACCTTTTACAGTCAGTTAATGACCTGAAAGAAAGGAGAAAACAACTTTTTTTTTTTTTTGGAAGTTTTGGTCTTTACTGAAATGTAAAATACTTTGAAATTCTTAAGGTAGTTATAGGAATGATTCAAGAGAAGAGTTAACATTGCTACTTAAAGGAATTTTGAGTCCAGTCAGATAATATTTGTAATATACGAATTTTAATTCTGTCAGCAGTCAGGAATTTTATGAACAAAGCTTAAGGAGAATATCAAACTGCAGATAAGTTCAATAAAAATGAACCACTCCCTAATTTAAACATTAGTTGCCAAGTGAGAATTCTGAGAAGCTGCCAGTTAATGAGCCCTTGTCACCCAAAGATAGTAAGGTTAAGACTGGATTTGTATAATCCAGGCAATAGTTAATTCCTAGTTGTGACACCTTTTCAGATTGGGTAAAGGAACCTTAAAAGGCTACACATTAACATTTGTTAGACTTCCAGGTTTATGGGTTCAAGCTGGCTTAGTGACAACTTTTCAGAATTAAGGTTCTGGAACCCTAATGTTAGTTTACAAAGCACAGAATCAGCAGCTCTCTTTAAATATTTGGTGGCTTCCCTTCAGTTTTTAATTGTCACTGGTAATTCTACCTGGTTCTGGCTTGCTACACTTTGATTTCCTGCTGTCCTCTACTGCTTGCCTCTAAAACAAGGTAAAGAGCAGAGCAGGTATGTATTAATGTTGCGTTGTTTAAATCATTTAACATACTTTAAAAGCGCTGCAAATTTTGGCTTTAATTGGCAATTGACTTAAGTATATGGTCAGTGAAGGCTGCCTTGGGGGAGTGGGGCTTAAAATGAGAATAGGAAGGAAAGCATGTATTAAAAGTTCTGCAGTAATAAATTAGATGGGAAAAAAGACTAAATTATGTCTTCAGAGCTGAAATAGTTTGGATATCAAAAGGATAATGTGTGATGTAATTTCAGATAATTGTGATCTGCATTTTAAAATCTCGAGAGACCGTCTGAGTGCTTCTTCCCTTACTATGGAGAGTTTTGCTTTCCTGTGGGCTGGAGGAAGAGCTTCCTACGGTGTGTCAAAAGGCAAAGTCTGCTTTGAGATGAAGGTAAATGAGTTTTGTGACTTTTGAGAACCTATTTGTATTCAGTGGTTATATAGGTCAAAAGGAACTCTGAAATAAAAGTGGGTTCTCAACAGACTTGGTTAAAATTTTTTTTTTTTTGATAATAATACAGTTAGTCTACTTACAGCCCAAATGAAGTAAGCTAGAGTTCAAGGGGATTGTCTTGTGTTTTACAGCTAAGTCATGGCAGTTGTCTGATTTTTTTATTTTATTTTTTTTTAGGTAACAGAGAAGATTCCAGTAAGACACTTATATACAAAAGATATTGATATACATGAAGTTCGGATTGGCTGGTCACTAACCACAAGTGGAATGTTGCTTGGTAAGTTTACATTTGAGTATAACATAACATTTAGGATCTGGTTATAGTATTACGTGAGACCTAGAGTATGTTGTAAGCCTTGACCTGGTTTTACGCATTCAGTATTGATATTTTAAAGCTATCATATACAGGCAAGGATAGGGCTATTTTTGTTTTTTTCCTTTTGTAGGTTTACAGACAGTTGAAATAGATTGCTTTTGACATGCAGATTTTTTTGTCTGTTTTGGTTTTTCTATGGCAGGGTTTCTCTGGGTGTCCTGGAACTCAATCTGTAGACCAGGCTGGCTTGAAATCAGAAATTCACTTGCCTCTGCCACCCAAGTGCTGGGATTAAAGGCGTGTGCCACCACTGCCTGGCTAGATGGTCAGTTTATGTATCCAGCCTGACCTTATGTCACTTACGCATCTGTTATATATGTTCCCCCTCCTCCCCCAAGGTGAAGAAGAATTTTCTTACGGGTATTCTCTGAAAGGAATAAAAACATGCAACTGTGAGACAGAAGATTATGGGGAGAAGTTTGATGAAAATGATGTGATTACATGCTTTGCTGTAAGTTACCTGTAAATGTCGTTAGCTATGTGTGTAAAAGATTCTTACCAGTGTGGTTAAATGTATGCTGCTGGCTCTAAGTTACAACAAGAGAGGCTTGGGACAGGCTCAGTGGTTGGGTTTGTGGTGTGTAAGGTGAGGGGACCTGAGTTTGGATATCTTTCACTAATGTAAAGGCTTGAGATTCATCTGGGAGGGAAGAAGCAGCAGCTTCAACTAGCTCCAGCTTTAGTGACAGGAAGTTGCCTAACATGGAACCTTGGACACACAAAAGCAGTTGAAACTGGGAAAATAGAAGACTGTTGTTTGAAGGATCATTAACACATTTTAAAAGGAAAAAAATTGGTCTGAAAATATGTATCTAAGGCCTGATTCTTGGGATTTGTTGTTTATAACCATTAGTTCTTAGCATTAACCTAAACATGGTAACATGTGTGTCTTGGTGAGTTGAGAGACCTTACAGGGAGTTTAAAACTGATCTTTTTTAGAGCTGAAGCGATGGCTCAGCAGTTAAGATTATTGACTGTTCTTCCAGAGGTCCTGAGTACAAATCTCAGCAACTATGTAATGCCTCAAAACTATCTATAATGGGATCTGTTGCTTTCTTCTGATCTGATTTTTTAAAAATTCTATTCAACAGAACTTTGAAACTGATGAAGTTGAACTCTCTTATGCGAAGAATGGACAAGATCTTGGTGTTGCCTTTAAGATCAGTAAGGAAGTTCTTGCTGACCGGCCACTATTCCCACATGTTCTCTGCCATAACTGTGCAGTTGAATTTAATTTCGGTCAAAAGGAAAAGCCATACTTTCCAATACCTGAAGACTGTACTTTTATCCAAAATGTCCCCTTAGAGGACCGAGTTAGAGGACCAAAAGGACCTGAAGAGAAGAAGGATTGTGAGGTAAGTTTTATTGTGTGATGGTGTGGATTGTGTTGCAGTTGACATTAGGAGAAGGGTAAAAAATGAGTGGGTTATAGATTTGTTACTATTTACTGCTGAGAGACAAAGTCGTGATGGCGCTTCTTTTTCTCACTGTAGGTTGTAATGATGATTGGCTTGCCAGGAGCTGGAAAAACTACCTGGGTTACTAAACATGCAGCTGAAAACCCTGGGAAATACAACATTCTTGGAACAAATACGATTATGGACAAGATGATGGTAAGTAACAATTGAAATGAAAGTGTTGAGAAGGCGTGGGGAGTAGAGCAAAGGGCGAGCAAAACACTATACCCTGGCTTTAGTCTTCAGCACTATGACAAATAAACAGGGTCAGAAATTATCCTGGGTTAATGTTGGCTTGTGTTTTCATTTATTTTAATATCTTAGAGGAAATGATTTTTGCTAAAACAAATTGGGAGTACTTTTTATATCTTCCAGTGACTGCTTTTTCATAAGTCATTAACAGCAGTACCAAAAACTATGTATTTTTTGGTTACTATTGAAAGGATACAACTGAGTATTTATAAAATGATGCCTGGTTCCTGTAGTTCTAAGCTTTTTACAATATTTTGTTAGGTGGCAGGTTTTAAGAAGCAAATGGCAGATACTGGAAAACTGAACACACTGTTGCAGAGAGCCCCACAGTGTCTTGGCAAGTTTATTGAAATTGCTGCCCGTAAGAAGCGAAATTTTATTCTGGATCAGGTAAGTAGTAGCTTTGAAGTTAAAGAGAGAAATCAACTGATAATTGGTAAGGTGTAACATTAACGTCTTTAACATTTTCCCCTCAAGACAAATGTGTCTGCTGCTGCCCAGAGAAGAAAAATGTGCCTGTTTGCAGGCTTCCAGCGGAAAGCTGTTGTAGTGTGCCCAAAAGATGAAGACTATAAGCAGAGGACACAGAAGAAGGCAGAAGTAGAGGGGAAGGACCTACCAGAACATGCTGTCCTCAAGATGAAAGGCAAGGAATTCACTTTATTTTTACTGTCTTAAGTACGGTTTGGGGATTTATACCTAGAAAATATCTTCACACTTAGAGATTATATTAATCTGCTAAATAGAAACTTGTATGGTTATTATACAAAGAATGTGATGAAGGCCGTGACCAGATAACTGAAAGTTGAAAGAATTAAACACATTCAGAGATAAAGTTTATAGAATTTACATGTTCATAATTGATTTATAAGTTTGACTTGATTCCCTGTAGGAAACTTCACCCTTCCAGAGGTTGCAGAATGCTTTGATGAAATAACCTATGTTGAACTTCAGAAAGAGGAAGCCCAAAAGCTTTTGGAGCAATATAAAGAAGAAAGCAAAAAGGCACTGCCACCAGAAAAGAAGCAAAACACTGGCTCAAAGAAAAGCAATAAGAATAAGAGTGGCAAGAACCAGTTCAACAGAGGTGGTGGCCATAGAGGCCGTGGAGGATTCAATATGCGAGGTGGCAATTTCAGAGGAGGAGGCAAGTTAATTTTGCCTGTTGGTATTTGGAATTTGAAAATGAATGAGTTTATTTTTTAAGTTAAATAGGAAGTTAGTTTCTTTGATAATTTGCTGCCATGTTTGACTAATACACAATGAGGGGAGTGTATTGGGTATACTTAAAACTGGGCATTGCTTACTTTTTCATTAATGATAAGAGATAACTGTATGAACTCTTCCTTAAATGTGTGACAGCTAAACTAAACCCTTTGTGCATTTATTTAGCTCCTGGGAATCGTGGTGGATATAATAGGAGAGGCAACATGCCACAGAGAGGTGGTGGCGGTGGAAGTGGTGGAATTGGCTATCCATACCCACGTGGCCCTGTTTTTCCTGGCCGAGGTGGTTACTCAAACAGAGGGAATTACAACAGAGGTGGAATGCCCAACAGAGGGAACTATAACCAGGTATTGATTTGCCCTGAAATGTTGTAGATGAATGGATGTTGGGAGTCTTAACTGGCGGCGTTGACATAGTTGTGAAACAATTTAGTTATTGGACTTTGCTTTTTCAGGTCATTAATAACAGCAGTGAGCTTGGGGAATAAGGGTTTCTGCTTACCCCTCCCTAAAAAATAGCCAACCATTGCTTGAGAGCTCTTAACAGATTTTTTTTTTTTTAAACTTTCATAGAACTTCAGAGGACGAGGAAATAATCGTGGCTACAAAAATCAATCTCAGGGCTACAATCAGTGGCAGCAGGGTGTAAGTAGTTTCTTAAATGCTTACATAAATTATGTGTTATGTTTACAAGATTGAGACGGAAGTTCTTACCTAGGAATTGAAGAGTTTTATACTTTAATAGGACAAGGTGTCTATAAATTGTTACTGTGTTATTGTTACTGTAACCATGGATAGGCTGGATTTTAACATTACTTTAGATAAAGTAATATTTAATACATATGGTTGTTTTACTACATGGTCATTTTTAATAGTTTTAATTACATAAACTAACCCTAAGTCTTGTGTTTCCTTTGGTAATGTGTATTGGTAAATAATATGGGTAATTGGTAAATTAAAATTAAGTCTCTGATCTGATGTAGAAATTAAGTGTGATAAATTTGTTTCCAGCAATTACTCTGAATTAGATCATTGTCATTTCCTAAAAACAATTTGAGTGGCTTATTGATGTTTTTTTCTTTAAAAACAAAATTTTCTCTTACAGCAATTCTGGGGTCAGAAGCCATGGAGTCAGCATTATCACCAAGGATATTATTGAATACCCAAATAAAACGAACTGATACATATTTCTCCAAAACCTTCACAAGAAGTCGACTGTTTTCTTTAGTAGGCTAACTTTTTAAACATTCCACAAGAGGAAGTGCCTGCGGGTTCCTTTTTTAGAAGCTTTGTGGGTTGATTTTTTTTTTTTTCTTTTCTTTTTTGTACATTTTTAATTGCAGTTTTAAAGTGAATCGTAAGAGAACCTCAGCATTGTGCACGATAAGAGAATGTGTCAGTATTTCAGGGTTCTACATTTTATCTGTAAAATGTGACTTTTTTTTTTATCACAACAAAAGTAAAATGTTGCTTTGTACCTGGTGTCTTTTATTAAGCATTTACTCCCCCATTTCTCACAGAGAATAACAGTCGGGAGTCATTGTCACAATAAAATAGCAATGTTAGCAGCCAGATTCATGGAAGGACTAAGGGGTCCTCATGAATTGCATTAAGATTCTGTACTGCTCATGATACACTCCATCCTCTCTAGACTGCCTGCCGGGTAATAGTGGACGGGTAATCTCTGACAAAACGGGAAGGCTATTTTTTTTCTGTTTGACAATGGAATTGGCATAATTGGGAATGAAGATAAAATTTGGAACCAAGATTGAGAAGATGGAGTGTATGTAGAAGGGCTGTTCAAAAATGTAAACTTGGTTGCATTATATGTGGAGGCTCAAACTTGTGAAGGTTAAATACCATAAAATTTTCCATTTGTTCTGCATTTTGATTCTGAAAAGAAAGCTGGCTTTGCCCATTTCTTATTAAAAAAACTTGTTGTAAATCCAGTTGTCTAATGGGATCTATATGAAGTTAGCTATGTCTGTATGCCCTTCTCCCACAAATACTGTATTACTAGTGTGCTTGTAGTAGTTAACTCCACCATCTTTGTAAGCTAATGAAATTGTGAGTCACCCATTTATATCTTAATTTTTAATCATGTCAGTTCTTGAATGGGTATCTCCTTAGCCTGCTGATTTCTTTTTCTTTCTAAAGAAAGTGGGTGGAGAAATTAATTTAGACGTTTGTTTGCAATAAAAAGAATTCATTTTACTCTTGTTTGGGATTCTCGCCATCAAGGTCTAAATCCCTTTATAGTATGACTCCCAAGAGGAGAAACTTTAAGTGTGTGCTTTCTGGACAGCTTATTCTTTACTCTGTACTTCGGAACATTTAGGTTTTAAAAACTTAAATGTATACTGATGATTGATTTTATAATATAAAGTTGAATTCTTCCCTTCCCCTCCCCCCAAGACTGCTTTTAACATTTATGAGGGGCAAAGGTACTGGCTGGGAGAAGTTAATGTTCAGTTGACCATGTTTATGAAATGTGAGTGGCTGTCCTCACCTGATAATAGACATATAATACATGAAACTTTGGGAACAGATGCTTTTAGAAGCCATCATGCAAGCCAGTCATTGATTTCACTACTACACAATGCTGCTAACTTAACTAGCTATGTGATAAATTAGATCCCCTAATTGTAATTTTATTGGGTTTGCACAGAACACTTAAATCTTGTAAAGGAGCCTCACTGTGTGAAGTGAGGAATCAGGAGTCAAACTGTAGAACTAAAATTAGAATTTAGTCTAGTTGTTAGTGTTTATAGCCTGCTTCTGGTAAGTTCAGGTTTTCCTGTATTATTAATTGCTGTAGAACTTTGTTTTAAATCAGATTTTTTTTTTAATACTTTATTATACTCTAGGAATTACTACAGGCTAGTTTCTGCAATCAGGTTGCCTCAGAAATAACACTACAAAGTAGTATCTTCTCGGCTTAGTTAACTGCTATAAACCATTGGTATGAGTATCTGCCCTACATACGTAACATTATGATTATATATTCCTAACTCTGGGAGTAATTCAGTTCAGTGGTTATCCTAATATTTTAATCTGTGCCTTTCAAAAATCTTGTATAGACCTAGTACTAGAGACGCATGGCTACAAAAAAGGGTCAAATGACAAAGTAGAACATGATACATGCATTGCCTGAAAAATTGGATGGGAGGGAAAGCTTGCTATCTGAAGTGATCTCACTAGTTACATCTGTACATGAAAGTTTTCTTTAATGGAAAAGAGGCAATCCATTCAGAGGGGGAAAAATGGCTTAAGTTTTTGAAAGAATCCCAAATATTGATAGGATCAGAATTGACTTGATAATCAAGCTGGGCATGACAACACAGGGGCTTTTAAAAAAGATACAAGCTGGAGGGCAGCCTGGGCTATATTCTATATTGTGAGGTGTTCTCTCTGTAATTAAGTACCAGCAGAGCCAAAAGCTGGGGAAGGTGGCTGCCATTGTAGATCAGTGGTAGAGCACTTATTATCAGCACCTAAGAGGTAATAAATTAGTTAACTTTGTTACTGAGAAAATGGTGTAGATTAATAGTAGCAAAGAGGCGTTCTCACTAATGTCTATAGACTATTTTAATGGCAAATATTTTAATCACATTTCAATGGCATTTTAGGTAGTATGCACTTGGGTGTGAAAGACTAGTTCTGTGTACATCAATGTGAATATAATTGATTTTTTTAAAATGTAGAATAAGCTTAAACTAATTTCTTTTTTACATAAATGTAATATATTTTTTATTAAAGTGAACAAAATTTGTAGCAGATAACTACACTCCAGCTTTCATTCTTAAGCTGTTTTCCATAGACAGATTAGCAACAGTACTTTAACCTAAAGCTACTTTTGGGTAAACTTCATTAAGAGTCTTTCTTTTCCTTCTCTATATTAAATATTCTGGTGCCTGGGTCAGTACTTGGCAATGCTTGATAGTTTTGTGGTTTGTCCAAAACACTCCGTTGCTCTCATGGAGAGCCTTTTCCTTGTATGATTTTTAGCTTGGCATTTGAGCAAATAGAGTAGATACAAGGCATGCTTCAAATAAAAGGAAGATGGAAAGTTCTAGGCAGTTTGAGTTACAGGGTTTTTTGTTTTGTTTTTTGCTTACTATTAATACTTGGTATGGGTACATGTTCATAAGAGAAGTATTCAAAGAACTTTGTCTAGTTGACCGATATTGTCTCATCAATCCTGTCACTAACCTTTTTTTTCTGAAGACCTTGGAGCTGTAGTGCTTATTGAAGGAGATAATGCAGCATTGGTATAGAACAGTGGATAGAATCAGGAATTCTTAAGTGGATGCTACTTTATTTGCAAATTCATGGGTTTGATGCCAAATAGGTTGAAAGAACGAACTTAGGAATGATATAGCATTACATCCTTAACTCCCATAGCATAAAAGTATAGGAGATTGAATATTGAAATGCTCTAGAATTTCACTTAATTTGTAAGGTGGAATTCAGAAGGCAAAATTATATATAATCACTTAGAAAATGAGTCATCTTACAAACCCAGTGCTGGTAGGCTAGTATGTGTTGAAGATAGTGATAGGTAATCTGTTTGCTACCAGGACATTAGCCTGTAGTTACCTTTCTGCCTAAATACAAACTTGGGAAAGAGGTCTTTATGACAAAATTTAGTATATACCTGAACCAAGAGAAGTGAGTGTAGAGGTTTACTTTTTAACTTAGCTGAACATGCATATATAGGGTAGTGTATATTCTGTAAAAACCTCCAAGAGGTTCTAGGCATTTATTTCTTTGGACAACTGAACACCTTGTGTAGCAATGGCATAATTCTATATCAGTATAAGTTAATCTATGAAATCTACTTGGGTTTGAGTCTGAATTAACAGCTGAACTGCTGTTGGATTATTAGTTAACCTGTTTTCCTTTAAGACTGTCTTTGAGATGATAGAAAATAGTTTATCCACTTAAAAGTCTTAACATTTTAACACATATTTGAACAAGTTGATACTGGCCAAAAATTGAAGCCAAATCAAAATTTGATGGGAACTGAGATGCTAAAGGCATACCTAAATGCTTCCAGTTTGTCAGCTAAGTACTTAGCTAATTGAGATGGAAGAATCATGGACAATAAGAATTCAAGTGATCCAGCATACTACATTTTCTTGTTAGCTTAGAAATAAAAGCAATGTGTTGATTTAAATTTCATCTCCTTTTTCTTAGTCTGTCCATGTGAATGTGCTGTGTGAAGAGTAAAAGGGGCCCAACTAAATGTGTTCCAGTGATTCTAATAGGTATTCAAATTAATTGCTGCTTGTATGTTTACCAATTACTGCTAGGTTTCCAGGACCACCTTATACAAAGCTATTGGCAACCAAATGGACAGGAAAATCCTCTGAAGGATTTTCTAACTTTGCCTTTGTATATCAGAAGTAAAGTGTAAAAGACTATAATCAAGTCTAAGCTTTAAAGACATTTACCCTCAACAGTGATCTTTAAGGGGACTTTTCTGCCCTTGCTTACCAAATTTTTTTTTCCTGTCTTGACCAGACTGGTAGTAAAGTGAATAAAAATGAGATGAAGAAAGTCAGATGCTGAAGTTAATGGGAAACTTGGTGTGAGCTTTGGTTATGCCATCCTCAGAGCTTTTACTATTGTAAAACATAGATTAAGTCTAGGTGAAGTCCATGAGAGGACTTGTTTTCATTTCAGTTTTGATGGCAACAGTTTGGGTTTGTGCAGTAAAAATGGCTGTACCCTCAAAAGGCAACCCAATGGCTTTCTAAGAGTAGGCAGCCAAAGGTTCATTGAGAAAAACAAAAGTTGTAGGAAATCTATTAAATATGCTTTAAATTTGAGTGGCAAAGCATGTTGTGTCTCCATGATAGAGAAGCATTTGTTAGGGAACATGTTTCCTTACAGCACACGCAGGTTATTCTCTTAAGGAGTATGCCATAAACAGGTAGTTTAGACACAGTAAGCTTTGTTACAGTTAGAAATGTTTTAACATTTAATTTTAGTCAATGTCTTCATTAGAAACTGGAAGGGTAGAGTTAAATATAGTGTTAAAATACAACTTTTTACCTAGTAGTACTTATGCTATAAACTGTAATACATTGGAAAATATCCTAATTTTTCCTTGCTGCAACAGCTTTGTTCTCAAATAGTTTAAAATATTAAAAATTGAACTTAATATAACATGTATTGTAGTACCAGTATTTGGGTGGTAGTAGTGGATTCTGGCTATTCTATTGACCTGATATAATAATTACTAGAACATTAACCTGCTTCAAAATTGATTTTAAAGGACTGTTACAAGTCAGACTTTGAAAATTTGTTTAATTTTCCTATTTACTAAGGTCTGCGTACCCAAAGAATAGTATATATTTAACATGATTTCTAAAGGGGTGCGTTGACACCTGTCAGATTTCTATCTAGGAATAGAAGGATTCAAACCCTATTTGATCCTTAGCTCTTTGCTGAAAAGTGCATAAACAGGAATCCTGAATTTATTATATAGACCTCCGCATTATATAATCGAAGCAAAGGGAAACCATCGATGGAGTTAGAGGTACGTAGACTATAAAGAGATGCTTGCAAATCAAATACTGGTTTTAGCATAGTTGCCAAACTCAGTAAGTCACAAGTCCAGAAAAAAGCTGTTCCTATTAAATCTCCCTGAGGTCCTTTTACTAAGATAGAAAAATAAGGAGTCAATGAGGGGAGGGGTTGAGGGAAATGGGAAAGGAATTATAGCCTAGGAATGGTAGATAGCTACCCCAGAACTTTAAAACTACTAACACTACAATTCTATTTTAATCAGCTTTTTGGCTGGTACCTACTGCTATACCACCTAGTATGACATTTCGGGATTATCGGGACAATGACAGAAGCGGTGTACATGGAGGGTATAGAAGGTAGGTTGAATTTTAAATTTTCAGTGTAAAAGTTTGGGTTGGGGTGGCCATATTGTCTTATTTTAGAATTTACCTAGTAGTATGTTGCTATGGAACTCAATTATGCCTGACCTTATGAGAAACACAGGGTTTATGTGGTACATAGGCTGTGACCAGTGTTAGCTACCACAGAAGATACAACACCCAGAAGTTTCTGGTGTGCAGGAGGCTCAGCTTAATTGTGTAGATGGGATGAGAGTAGGTTGAAATACGCTGGATATGGCTCACACCTATAATACCAACACTAGGATGCTGACCTAGGCTAGGTTACAGTGGAATTGTCAAGTACAATATTAAAGGGTTCAGTGGTCAGGGGATTATATATATAATGGCATGTCCCAAACAAGTGAAGGAAACTAAATGCTTTGTGACTCTCTTTATCCAGTTGTGCTGCTGTGAAAATGAGTAGTGAAGATGTTTCCAGCCAAGAGAGGTCTCCCTTTCATGGTAAGATATAACTGCAGAATGGATGATAAAGCTGGAAGGAATTAAAATACCTGCTTTTTCATAGCGATATGGCTAAGACCATAAAAATAAGTACACTGTCCACACAAACTCAACAAAATTGTGGTTTCTACCAGATGAGTAACTTTTCAGTGCCCACCACTGACAGTTACACAATTCTCTACACCCTGTCTTTACTGTTTGAAGGATAGGTGAAGAATAGAATTGTCAAGGTTGGCTCATCTTGACACAAAGTTCTAAGGCCAGTAATGGATATATATCCTTGCTTGGGTTTGATTTCTCCTTCAGGCTGATGGTACTTTTTTGTGAACATGTAATTAAGCTGACACCTTGGGAGGGTTTTACATTCCATGTTTTTGGCATGGTCTAACAAACATACTGTACTGGCAGTAGAGAACAAAAGGATTTCATGTAAAACAATACAGTTTACACACGTTTGAGTTTTTTAATCTATGGTTGATTTACAAGTTGTTTGGGTTTTAAAGCTGATTGAAGTTGCTTAGCTGCTGTTGTTGGTCTTCATTTTTCTTTCAGGATCAAGGTGGGTGCTTTCATATAAAATCTTATTTTTTATTCCTTCTCTGGCAATTCTTTCCTGGATCCTCTGCTTAGCGAAATTATACCTACAGTGGAACCTTGTAAGAATGAAAAAGAAAGTAAGCTACTAGTTCCTATATATGAGCAACCTAAGGAATTTTAATTCACAGATTTCCAAAATGCTTATAAAGGACTATCCCAAAACTAAATTTAAAGGTGTTTATACAAATGTTCTTTATAACTACATAAAACATAGATTTCTGTCTCCTTAGAATAATTATACCTGTTGTAGAACAAACACTGTAGGAATCTCTTGGGTCTGACTCACTCAAAACTTAATGGAATTCTGCCACTCGTCTGTTAAACATTCAATGGGTAATAATGGAGGTTTATATATTGCCATAGTTTCCAGCAAAAAACAAAAACAAAACAACTGGTGACTCATACCTTTAATCCCAGCACAACTACACAGTGAGAGACCCTGTCTCAAGTGCGCGTATATACACATCCATGTTTATTGAATGAGTCCTGTTACTTTATCCTGACTTTAACTGCAATATCCAGCAAACATACCAGCATCCTAAAGTCACCAGGATAAATCCTCCTACTCCAACATCACATGATCTTCTAATTCTACCTATTGGAAAAAGCATGGTCAGCATAAATTCTGTGTAGAAAACATTATAATAGAGCTGTTTTAATTTAAGGAAAATACTCACTGGTCACCAAGAAATGTCCAAGTCCAGTCACAATAGATCCTAATGAGCCATAGAGTATAGATTCTCGAGCACATGGAGTGTTCTCAACATCTAAAATACCTAGGAGCTTGAAGGGCTAGGATAAAATGAAAAAGAATTTAGCCTGAACAAGAAAATAGTTAGGTTCCTATTCAATTTTTAATTACCAGTCAGCCAACTTAAAGTGTTCTAATCTGCCACTTCAGGATTTACTTCAGCATTTGAAATAATGAGCACAGTGATTAACCTCTAGCATGAAGTGACCAGTCTTCCAAGGACATGTCACTCAGCACTGGCTCAGAGATGGGGGTCAAAACATTTTTCACACTCTGTTCATGCAAGTCTTAGACATCTGGTGGTTTGTGACTGTAATGTAATCCCAGCAATCAGGAAACCACAGCAAGAAGAACCACAACTACATTGCTGTGAATTGGAGGTCAGTCTGAGCTTGAGGATGCAAGACTACACATAACTTATATGACAGAGCATGTGCGAAAAGAAGCCATTCTCTATTTGTACCCCAGCCCTGGAAGCACAGATGTTTTCTGCAATGCCACTCAATGCTTCTAGAGGATGACTGCATAAGAGATGAAACGTAACACTGGTGGGGAATGGAGTAAAAGACATGTTAGGTTCGGTTAAAGATAGGGTAGAGCTGCACTCCCCTTAGCTCAAGGATCTGCCTGAACGTGTGTAACCTGGCTTTCATTAAAGTAAAATTGTTCTTTCACTGATGACTTGCTTCTCTTGTTTTTAATCATACACCCAATCAATCATTGTGGGCTGTTCTCATCATCAAACTCTCAAATAAGAAACTACAGGTCTACTGGGGAGTTCACACCATCTCTGGAAATTACTCCTATGCCAACTAGCATCCAGTACATGATGAACATGGAGACATTCTGGTAGCGTTAGTGAAACCAGTTGTACCTATGTACCTACCACCTGTATTCTTGCCTAGTTCAGATAGCTTAAAATTGGGTTTCTTGTGAGAGATTCCTTGCTTATCCTATCACCTACATGGTGGTTTCATAACTCCAGTTCAAGAGAAAACTAGGATTCAAGTTGACTGTCCATCCTTTTCCATTAAGTGTGTCATTGCAAAAGGAGACCTGGTTGGCATTAAATCTTTCAAGCTTCCTGTGGCAAGCTCATCAGTGGTCCTAAAAGCCAGTTTTGTATTGTACTCAACCAGTCTCCCCCCCCAAAGGACTGCTTTGTAATCCTTTCATTTGAAAGGATTTTAAATTTGAAAGGATTTTAAATTCTGTAAGTTATATCTGTGGGTGTCTGACTTGGGCTGCCACAAGAGCTCCAGAGACTTGAACAGAGGTGGTAAATAAGCACCTTTACCTTCTGAGGATTGCGCTTGCTTCCACATCTTAAGTCCTAATACTACCATTTTTCTGTTGCCTTGCAAGACTATATTAACTAGATGCTCCTGATTTTACTTGAGTACCCACACGCTCATGGCCACTGTTTAGGCAAAGATACACTTAGATTCCATCTCACCGGGAATCTTGAGAAAACATTTACAGTAATTGGCTTGCTGTTCCACTGGCCTGGGGATTTGGCAGTAGCAACGTTCCAGTAGCAGTGTCCCCTCCTTTTACGGATTTAACATTTGTGACCTGTTATCAGCTGAATACCATTTATTCGACTCCCTGTTTGTGAGACTATTCATCTGCTTATTTGGTCTTAGTCGGTTTTGCAAACCGACCAAAGTATCAAAGTATTTTCAAGTAGTTTCTCTTGCTTCCAAAATCTTTTCTGAGACAGGTTTTAGGTTTACTTTGTAGCCCTGGCTATCCTGGAACTCACTGCCTCCTAAGTGCCTGGTTAAAAGGTGTGCCCATCCCAAGCCTTCATGGCTTTATTTTTCAGAGCAGAGTCTTTTTGTCAAACCCACTGTTCAATTTCAGCAAGTCTAGATGAGCTATGAAGCAAACACTACATTTGACCTTACTTGTGCTAGCAAGTTTTCATTTGATAGGTAGTGTTTTAGTTGTTTAACAAAAGACATCTTTAGACACTTGACCATGGCTTAATTAGTCTCCACTTGGGACACCTTCCTGTAGCCATTCTATCAGGCCTAGCAGTTCATGGCCAAACTGCAGTTTTATCCCGGCTGGCTTAAATGGATGAAATTCGACTGTCCCGTTACCCCAGTAGGATGTCGGCTTCATGCAGAGTGGAGATTTCGTCTTTTTTAATAAGAGGTCAAACTGCAGTTCTCACATTGAACTAACAAATCTATACCTTACCTGTGAGTGTGCGCTCCTGTGTTGTGCAAGGAAAAGGACTGATTCACTTGCTGGCCCAGAACTCACCCCTGCCTCAGCCCTCAAAGTGGAGATTACTGGCATGCACCATCACGCCCAGCTCTCCAGAGTTTTCATTTCCCCTTTATTAGCCCTTTCTACCAAATCCAATGCTAGTTTTGGATTAGTCTCCGTTTTCTGACCCTGCAGGCCTGCTCTTCACTAGTTTAACTGGCAATTTAGATATATCCGGGATATGAGGACTAGATCGCTGATATACCTCGCGGCTATGGGATGGGTCTAGGAAACCGGGTCGCGGCCTGCGCACTGCACACCTCCCCCCACCCCCCCTTGCCCCATGGCGAACATTACCTTTTTCTCCGTCTCGTGGGGCTCCGGGGCGGCCGCCATGGGCACCAGTCCTCTCCATCGCCCCGCCCAGGCCCGCGACGGGAGCAACACGGGCTCCGCCCACCCCATCCCCGCGCGGCGGCGGCCATCTTAGGGAGCGTTCCTGGGGCTGTCCGGAAGCCCGCCCTGGCACACTCCTTTGTTCCATGGAACCGGCCACACTGTTTTCCAACCCGCAACCGACCATGAGGAACGCGAGTGGTGGCAACCTAGAGAAGCGCCACCGGTTCCTGTCTCGCAGGCAGGGTGGCCCGAGTCAAGGAGCACCGAGAAACTCGCTTCCCTCAGCCCCTCCTCCGCCTTAACCGCCATTTCAACCGTTGTGCGCGTCCCCGTGCTGGGCGCTGAGGGCGGAGCCGGGGCCGCGCGTCGCGCGCCGCTTTGTCCTCTTAGAGGGCGGGAGTCCGGGTTTGACGGCCCCCGCACTGCCGGAAGTCGCCTGGCGCTGTTTCCGCGGGCCTCGTTCCCAGCTTGTCCTTTGTCCTAGCTTTGGTGACCTTGACAACCTCCCGCACCCCCGCCTCGGTCCCTCGCGGCGGCCTTCCAGCGCCCGCCAGGCCCACGCCCCTCCCCCTCCGGCCCGCAGATTTAGGTTAAAAATAGCGCGCCGCTCGCGTGGAGGAGACTCAGGACAAAATGGAGGCGGCCGCTACCTAGGGGGCATGCGTCAGGCGGCAAGTGCCTTCCTTCGGGAGGGAGGCCGTGGGTGACGCGACGGTGACATAGCGGGTAGAAACCCAGACCGTGGGTCGTTTGGGTCCAAGTGTCAGCCAGTTCAGCAGGCGATGGCGACTCCGTTTTCGGGTTAATGTCCTGGCCCCGGCCTTTTGCCTTTCTTTGTTTACCTATTTCCCGATTTGGCCTCTTCCGTTCCAAACGGCCCTTCCCCGGAAAATGTCCCGGCCTGTCATTGTGCAGAGTCATGCCGCCTTTCATGTAACGTGCTGCACGCTACTTGCCCGTCAGTGTTAGCTGGGAGGGTCTCATCTTAATTACCATGCGGACTGCTTACTGTCTTATTCTTCATGCTCATTAACTGCTTTTCGCCAATCCCAGGGGGTAAAAGTGATTTATATTTCTCTTTATGCGTAGTAAGTTGTTTTTTGTTTTTAAGGAAGCTGAACAGTTACAAAGTGTATAATGCTCTAATATTACTAGGACTAGAAAAGGAACTGTTATCTTGACAGTTTGGGATACTCTACTGAAATTCTTGGCTAGCCAGGCTTTGAATTTTTGTCTGGAAGGTAATATTTAAGGTTGTAATATTCCATAAAGGAGAGAGGAATTCTTTTGCATTCCTAATTGCGGTATAAAGGACGTAACGGGAAAAATACCGAGGAAATGGCGTTACCGTTTTACTTGTGACTGAGACGTTGCTAGAGTATACTGAGTTGGAGTCCATTTCACTTGTTTGAAAAATGTCATGGATTCGATAAAGTTTCTTAATTTAACGAAAATAGAATATTTTTCAGTTTTGTCTTTTAACAGTTAATAATGAAAAGTAACAAGCTCACCCTTCTCCTTCTCCCTGAAGGTGTGGATGAAAGAAAACGACTTTGAAGAGAATAGAGTTTATTCTGTAGTAAAATGTAAATGATCATGACCCAAGGACAGGATTCAAACTGCCCCCAAACCATATTCAACATAAAAGTGTTACAGTCTTATGAGTTTTATATGGTAACAAAAGAGATAAGACACTTCAGTTTATGGAATGTCTCTGGCTATTGGCCTTAGATTTCATCTGATGACATTCTCAGTCTTTGGGATTGGTGGAAGTTAGTGTTCTGTTTATACATTCCAGAAGGACAGTCACAAGGATAGATGCTAAGCTATACATAGAAGTGGGCAATGAATGGCTATTAAGGAGGCCAAGGATAGCCTAAGATAATTTAGCTCCAGGCTTGCAGCATTCCAGGTCTCTCCTGTCACAGTAGAATCAGCCTTGTAGAATTTTTAACTAAGGATTGGGGTGAGTGGTTGTGTGGTTTCCCCCTCATAGGAACTATAGTTAACAAAGGAGTTAACTGTTGTGTTCTTCCAATCTGTTTTCCTTCTCTTAATTAAAATTATTATGCAAATACATTTTGGAGTCATTTAAAATAACATTAGATGCAGATGTGTTGGCTCTGACCTAAAAGCCCAGCATTCTGGTTGAAAGAGTAGGTTTCTTGTGACTTCAAGGCCAGCTACAAAGTGAGGCTCTGTCTCACAAAAAACTGATAATAACAATGGAGGGTTTGAAGGTATAGCTCAGTGGGTAAAGAGTACCCAAGGCCTTGTTTTTGATTTGATACCCAGAACTGTTAATATATGCACAAAAAAATTTTAAAACCTACCAGAATACATGGATACATGGAGTAAAAACTAAAGCCTCCAATCTCCTATAAACATCTTTTTTACATTAACCTGATATGACCGAAGTGGGCCTGCTGCACCAGCGGCACTGTTTTCTACCTTTGGTTATTCTTGACCTGTGTGTGTGTGTCTGTAAGCACCTGGAGGTCTACTCCCTTCAATGGCTGCACAGTGTCCCCTTAAGCTTTTTGCTGCTGAATGACGTTTCTTTAGAAAGCTGCACATTTTTCTACTAATCCAAACCCAAAAAAACGTCAGCAAACATCTTTGAGCACACGCTAAAGATTTTCTGTAGAACACATTTCAAGATGAGGAAGCTGGCTCAAAAGCCTTGGACACGTTGTTAGGTCCTGCTGTTGTCCTCTCAAAAATGTTGCCCTTGTGATTCCCATGAATAAGCATGAGAGTGACTTTCCTCACTGATTTTTAGAATCACCTTTTGTAATGTTTGATAGTTTCTGGATCTGATGGAAGAATTTAAACTTCCCTATTACCAGAATAATTGAGTACTCTTTCAAGTGCTACTTTGTGCTTTAATCTTTTTATTACCTTTAAGTGTGTGGGTGTGTTCTACAGTTTAGGTGTGGAGATGAGAAGATAACTTGCAAGGGCCCTTCTGTCCTGTTATAGGGTATCTGAAGAGAACAGCCCAAGACCTGAATAACTTGAATGGAGTCTTTATTTAACCTTGGGCAGGACTGCTCCAAGCGAATTATTGGGAAGTATTGTGGAACTCCAGTTGGCTTGATTTTTTTTTTTTAATTTTTTTTTTTTTTTTTTTTTGGTTTTTTGAGACAGGGTTTCTTAGTGTAGCCCTGGCTGTCCTGGAACTCACTCTGTAGAGCAGGCTGGCCTTGAACTCAGAAATCCGCCTGTCTCTGCCTCCCAAGTGCTGGGATTAAAGGCGTGTGCTACCACTGCCTGGCGTGATTTTTATTTTTATTTATTATTTTTTTAAAGATTTATTTATTTATTATATGTAAGTACACTGTGACACTCCAGAAGAGGGAGTCAGATCTCATTACGGATGGTTGTGAGCCACCATGTGGTTGCTGGGATTTGAACTCCAGAGCTTCGGAAGAGCAGTCAGGTGCTCTTACCCACTGAGCCATCTCACCAGCCCCATGATTTTTATTTTTTAAGGGGGAAAAAATGCAATTGTGACATATACAGAAATCGAGTATTGCTTACAGAAGTAGAGAGGTAACAGTTTATGGTCAGGCAGGTAACATTTAGCTCACAGCCCCATTATACAGGAATTTGGGACTAGTCCAGAGACCAGTTTTATCCAAGATAATTTAGCACTTAAAAGTATTCTTAAGAATATTTTGTCCCTTTTCCCTTTCTGCCACGCCATGCCATCCAGACTGAGGAAGACCCGGAAACTCCAGGGTCACGTGAGCTGTGGCCATGTGAGCATAGGTAAGCACCGCTGCAAGCACCCAGGAGGCTGTGGGGAGGCTGGAGGCATGCATCACCACAGGATCAACTTGACAAATATCATCCAGGTTACTTTGGGAAAGTTGGTATGAGGCACCAGAGCTCCTGCCCAACTGTCAACCTAGATAAATTGTGGACGTTGGTCAGCGAGCAGATGCGGGTCAATGTAGCAAAAAATAAGACTGGAGCTGCTCCCATCATTGATGTTCGATCAAGTTACTACAAAGTTCTGGGCTCGGATAGCTCCCCAAGCAACCTGTCATCGAGAAGGCCAAATCCTTCAGCAGAAGAGCTGAAAAGAAGATTAAGGCTGTTGGAGGTGCCTGGGTTCTGGTGCCTTAAAAGCCATGCTGGAGGTTAATTATATGCTAACATTTAAAAAAAAAGAATATTTTGATGAGCTGTTGTAACTATAGCTCTGTAGCCTACTACAATTCTGCTCTGTGGACTGTAGGAATTGAATCTAGGTCTTTGGGCAACAAGCTGTTGAGCTGCTTCGCCACCCCCACTTATTCCTTTCATAAGACTCAACTTCAACAGTAAGCTTTCATGTGCCTAAATAAAATGGGCTGCTTAGTGCTAGGTAGAGCCTTGCTTAGCATGAGTGATGTCTTGGGTTGCATCCTCAATACCACAAAAATGAATAGTAGTTATGATTATTTTCTTAATTCACAGCTTCTCTTTCTAACTCTGTAGAACAGTTTTCTTCTAATCCAGTTGCTTTGGCAATCGTGCTTATGGAATTTTCGGTTATCAAATATTTAACTTTTCCTGTAGAGTCACACCTGCCAATATATTCTCTCACAGTTCTTTTGAAAAAAGGGTTTATTTACTTACTTATTTGCAGGCATGTGTGCTTTGTGATGTTAATACACATACTGTGGTGTGTATGTGGAAGTTGGTTCTGTCCTTGCACTATGTGTGAACCCAGGTTACCAGGTTTGGCAGCAAGCTCCTTTACCAGCTGAGCCATCTGGGCAGCCCTTCAGGTAGTTTTGAATTGATTGTGTTGCTAGATGCCAAACTTTGGGTTTGGCAGTTATTTATTTAGTGGGCTTGAGATACATCTTCTGCTTTCGTGAATTTGAGAGTCACTAATAAGAGATTTGGTGTTCTTATGTTTCTGCCTTTGTAGCAGATTATCCTATCCCCTTCCTGCTCTTGTAGCTCAGTTGACATGTCCTCTCCTGTCCCCAGCTCCTCATATTATTTCTTTGCTCTGTATCCCTGATATCTTGACTGTAATGTATTGTGGAGAAGTTCTTTTCTAGTCATGTTTATTTAAGGTTCTAAGTGTATTTCTAGAAAAAAAATAGATATTCACACAGTAGAAAATTTGTTACAATTTCATTGAATAAATCTATGCCATTATTATATGTGTAAGCTCCTTCTAGCTGCAGACCCTTGGATTTGATCTCTTATTCATAGCCTAGAATGTTTGAACCTTGTGGTCATGATAATTATTTATTTTTTCTTATTGATATATTTTTCTTTTCTTTTCTTTTCTTTTTTTTTTTTTTTTTTTTGAGACAGGGTTTCTGTACATAGCCTTGGCTTTCTTGTAACTTTCTCTGTACACCAGGCTGGCCTTGAACTCAGAGATTCATGGATTTAAAGGTGTGTAGCAGGTTGTAAAAAAATTTTGATTGTATCTGATCAAGTTTGTCATCTGGGCTTATTTCCTAGGCTTCTGATGTCCTTCTCAGAAGGTCCTGTCCTCTACCTAGATCTTGAGGCATTTTGCCTAAACTTTTCTTTTTAGCAGCTTCAGAGCTTCAACCTTTACATTCAAACCATTGATCCATTTGGAATTGATTTTTATACAGTGTGAGAGATAGGAATCCACTTCCATTCTTTTACATGTGAATATCTAGTGTTCCCAGTGCCATTTGTTGAACAGGCTACCTTTACTCCAATATATATATAAATAAAAGATAACTGGGGCTAGAGAGATGACTCAGCAGTTATAAGCACTTGCTGTTCTTAGGATCTGACACCCTCCTCTGGCCTCCACAAAGACACCAGTAAACATAAAAATTATCTTTTGAAATATCAGTGGTAAGTTGTGTGGGTTTATTTCTGAATCCTTTCTTCTGTTCTGTGTGTGTCTACTTATGTGTCAACACATGTCGGTGTAGCCCAGGCAGGGTTGGATGAGGCAAGAGGCTTATTGAGATTGAGGCAAGTTTGGGCTACAGAATGAGGTTTAGATCAACCTGGGCTGAACAGGGAGTCTCTGTCTTTAAAAAAAAAAAGGGGGCTGGAGAGATGGCTCAGTGGTTAAAAGCACTGGCTGCTTTTCCAGAGGTCCTGAGTTCAATTCCCAGCAACCACATGGTGGCTCACAACCATCTGTAATGGGATCTGATACCTTCTTCTGGTGTGTCTGAAGACAGCTACAGTGTACTCATACATTAAATAAATAAATCTTGCTTTAAGGAACTTTATTTTAGGAAGAAAATGAAAATAAAAAGTTTTAATGTAGATTTAAGTACAGGAATTAAGAAAGGCATGGTTATTAAAAAAAAAAGGATAGTTGCACACAAGTACAAATTTGAGCGGAGAGAAAGGGCATTTAAGTAACTGAACAATAACAGCACATGATTTTGGTGACCTTTGAAATTATATTGTCCATATCATTAAAAGATTGAGTAAAATGTTTCAGCTTGCTTTTATTTGGTAAATAAGGCCATAAAGTAGTTTATGAAGTGCACTGTACAGGCTTACAGGCTGTCAAAGTCAAAGCATAAGTCAAAGAGAATCAAAGGACTCCTTGCTGTGCCCAGGTCATGAGGAAGCCAGGGCACATATTTTTCTGGAAACATGGTTGGTACTTTTGTCTGTGAGACCTTCAGAAAAGCACAAGAATGAGAAATGGCACAGCGTCATACCTCTATACCTTAAGCACCGTTCACTAATATTATTTGAAATATCTCTCAGAAATGAGTGCTGAGAAAATGTCTAGTCATCTTCATAGCAATTTTTGTTAGCTATATAGATTTCTTGGTTCTCTACAGGCACAACTTAAACTAGATCCTGGGCCTGTTTTCTCCTTCCTGTACCCCTTAATGCTATGATGGCGCCCACACGTGGGTCCCTGAGGAGAGCTAGTGTCTCCATGGACAATGTGGAGTACCTTGGTACCTCTTCTTGACTAGCTGTGAGGAGCATTAGCTGTGACAGTGACAGGCATGGTGGCTTGTTCCTGCCACCCCAGCACTTAGGGGCCTGCAGGAAGATCATCATACGTTTGAAACCAGCCTGGGCTACAGAGCAAGATCCTGTTACAAATAAACAAATATCTGGATATAATAATAGGTATTTTACTTGCAAATTAAAAAAAATTCCTAGCCTAAGACCTGTGCAAAATTATAAAAATATAGTCTTAATATAGTTAAAATAAAACAAGATTATTTTCAAAGTAGAAACAGGGACATTGGGGGTGGAGAGCAGGGTGTGACATGTGATGTCCTGGATTAGGTTCCAGAACCAAAAAATCGATAAGCAGATCAACAAGGTAAAGTTAGAAATGTAATTTTAAGGACTGGAGAGATGGCTCAGCAGTTAAGAGCACTGACTGCTCTTCCAGAGGTCCTGAGCTCAATTCCCAGCAACCACATGGTGGCTCACGACCATCTGTAATGGGGTCTAATGCCCTCTTCTGGTGTGTCTGAAGACAGCTACAGTGTACTCATATAAATGAAATAAATCTTTTTAAAAAATTTAAAAAAATGTAATCTTAGGAGTTAGATAAGCCTCCATTTTCCCTAGCTCGGGTGAATGGTATTATAATGTAGATTAAGTCTGGATAGTTTTATTTCAGAAAATTCACATAAGCTGTCAAGTTGACAGGATAACCTAAAGCTGTCCTCCCTTTAGCTTCAGCAATGACCATTGGGCCTATTTTATTTCATCTGTCTCCATCACGTATGTGTGAAAAAGAGGTATGTGTTTTGGGGCAAGGGGAGTGAGTATCTGTGAACACTGTGGCCAGCAAAGTTGATCCAAGGGAGGCAAGAAGGTGGTTTGATTCAACAACACTAAGTAGCCTGTGCTGGCTCAGACTTTGGGACCCTGAGTGGTTTATGCTAGGTATATTTACAGCACAATTAGGTGAAAAGTTTCCTCCTGATAATTAACACAGTCTCATGTGTACAATAAAGCGTACAATAAGCTAGGTAACGATTAGATGTTGCTGGGCTGGAGAGATGGCTCAGCAGTTAAGAGAACTGCCTGCTCATCCTGAGTTCAATTCCCAGCTTCCACGTGGTGGCTCATGCCCGTCTATAATGAGATCTGGGTTGCATGCTAGAACGCACTGACCTCCCTCAGTACCTGTGTTCTTAGCAACTGTTGATAATGTCAGATTAAGCCATTTCTTGTGTGATTACTTCCATTCCTCCTACATTGATTAACTGGAATCTGTAGTGGAGAATTGGGGTTACTGTAAAGCTCTTTCCAAACACAAACGGTGAGTCTTTGGGGTGAGAGGAGCAGTGTTAGAGCCACCTGAATGTGTGAGCATGCCAGACAAGCACTGGTGTCTCTCCTTAGCTGTTCTTTTAAAAATTTATAGCCGGCACAGGACTTTAATCCCAGCACTCAGAAGGTAGAAGTAGATGGATCTCTGACTTTGAGGCCAGCCTGGTCTATAGAGTGAGTTCCAGGACAGCCAGGGCTACACAGAGAAACCCTGTCTTGAAAAAACCAAAACCAACCAAATGAAGACAAAAAACAAAACACAAACAAACAAAACCCCAAACCATTCATTCATTCGTTCCCAAGCCTTTTTCCTTTTGGTCTCCATTTATTAAATTCTGAGGTTATAAAGGTTTATGACGTTTTGTTCCAGGCTGGAGACATAACTCAGGTGGTAGAGTGCTTGCCTAGTTGCAAAGCCCTTGGGTTCCATCTCCAGCACTGACAGGCAGGGCATAATAGTGCCTGCCCAAGAGCCCAGCAGTTGAGAGATGGAGGCAAAAGATTTCAGAACTTCAAGGTCATCTTTGGCTATGTAGTGAGTTTGACAATCTCCCTTACCACTTTGAGCACAGATGCAATTGGGCAACAAATTGTGCTCCCTAGTGGGCAATCTGTTTATTATACTGTTTATTGGGTGTGCAAAAGCAACTAACAAAACTCCACTGAGTATTTGTGTTTCTAAAAGATTCTACAATTAAATGTTTTTGTTTTTATGCACGTGTGTGTGTGCTAGTGGAATGTGGTGTTCATTTGAGTGCCAAGGAGCCAAGATGGAAAGGTGGAGGTCAGAGAACAATTTGAGACGGTTCTCTTCTTCCTCCTTGTGGGTCCCAAGGATAGAACTGGCAGGCTTGGCAGGGAGTTTGTTTTCCCACTCACACATCCCACTGGCTCCAGATTCTGCAAATTTTTGTCAAGAATTTTTTTGTTTGTTTTAAAATAAAACACAGGTGTGGCTAATTGCACACAACCAACTATATAGCTGTTAGGCCCTCTTACAGAAAATACCCCTGTAATTACCACCTGGGTCAAGAAATACAATTTGACAGCTTTGAAGAGGACCTGTGCTCTACCAAGCACAGGTAGGCAGCCATGCAATTAACAAATGTATTTATAACTCCTGAACCAGGAGAGGGAGCCCCTTCCAGAGGGAGGCTCAGGACTGGATGTCACCAACAGCTGTGACAGTGGGATTCCAGCAAGACTTCTGAACTGTCAGGCACGGGGAGGAGGGAAATGAAGAGGAGGAAGAGAACTCCTATGAACTGCTGCCAAACTTCGGTCAGCTCCAGAAACACCCAAGGAAAAGGCTAAGGAGCAAGGGGATGGCAGACTTGGTGATTACTCTTGCTTGGGACTCTGGGATGACCTGCTCCTTGGGGATATTTTTCCTGCCTGTGCCTCCCCAAGAGTCTGGGAGGTTTGCAGGGACTGGTGGGTTTCTCTGGCCGACCTTAGACTTCATCCAGATAAGACTGCTTGCATTGGTTAAGCATTTCAGCCCTTTTCATGCACATCTGTTGAACTGACTTATAAACGTGCCAACCCTTTACAGCACTTAGTTTTCCAAGTAGCAGAACCTGCTAAGCCCCCAGGAGACCCACAGCTTTCAGATACCATGGTTGATAATCCAGTGTGGAATGAAAATGTTCTGACTCTGACCCTAAGTGTTCTGATGTGGAGGGCCTTTTGGGGTGCTGCTTGGCAGGAGTCTGACATTGGCCAAGGACAAGGAAATGGGCTTCAGGCAGGAATCTGACATTGGCCATGACAGGGATGTAAGCTAAGGCCGGAATCTGACGTTAGGGCATGATAAGGAAGTAAGTTTCTGCAAGAATCTAACTTTAGGCTATAATAGGGAAGTGGGGTAAGGCAGGAATTTTAATCCTAGGATGCAACAAAAGAAGTAGGCTTCAGGCAAGATCTTGGGCTTGGACGAGGAAGTGGGCTCAAGTATTTTGGTCATTATGTTTTTTTTTTTTTTCTTTTTAAAGATTTATTTATTTATTATATGTAAGTACACTGTAGCTGTCCTCAGACACTCCAGAAGAGGGAGTCAGATCTCGTTATGGATGGTTGTGAGCCACCATGTGGTTGCTGGGATTTGAACTCCTGACCTTTGGAAGAGCAGTCAGGTGCTCTTACCCACTGAGCCATCTCACCAGCCCAATTTTGGTCATTATGACAAGTCCTTTTAAACAACTGTCATGGGAGTATGGGACTTTACTTTCTGCCTTGTTAGTTCCTTATTGTACTGCTTGCCCAAAATACTTGCATGTAATTAAAATGGTATAAAGAGTGGATTGGGAAAATTAAATTTGCCTTCAGTCTCAGAATTGACTGGGGTCATGCTACAATGTTGTCTTTTTTCTTTTTACTCCTCACTCCCACGCTGGAGAACCTGTTGACTTACTGAGCAGGCTTAGTCATTCTGTGCTTTCTGGATTCTCCTTGAAGACCTCACCAAGCAGTTGCTTCAGACTGGGTGAGTTGAACCTCCTTCACCTGGAGCTACAACTCTATTGCAGATCACCCGCAAGTGGCTATTCACATGTGTCAGAGAACATCACCCAGCTGGAACTCAGTGGCCACCAAAAACATCTCCAGAATTCTGATGTCTCTGCCTTAGTTAGAAGATACCCCAGCATTGCCCAACTCAAACTAAGTGATGTCATGCTAACGATTCTGACTGTGCGATGGTTTGTCCAAGACCCCTATAGGTTCCCAGTCGATGTTTGGGGAAATGGTCCAGTCTTGCTGGAGGAAGTTCATCAATTGGAGCAGGTTTTGAGAGTTCCTAGCCTTGTCCCACTTGCAGCTCACTCTCTTTGCTTCCTACTTCTGAAGATGTGATCGCTCAGCTTGTTCCAGAGTTTTGCTGTCCCCACTATTAAGGACTCTAAACCCCTGGGAGTGTAAGGCAAAATAAACTTTCCTATAAACTGCCTTGGCCATGGTGTTATCCAAACAGCAGAATGCTAACTAATGACAGACTGCTTTCTAGAGTTCCCCAAACAGAGCTACCTGCAATGCTTATCAGGCACCAACTGCTCCTGTTAATCCAGCATGCAGGAAGGCTTTGGCCTCAAGATGAGCCAAGAGCTTTTAAGGTAAAGAATGCAGAATTGCAAAAGCCCATTGTTTAGGAAGTATAAGCACAGGGTGTGGCCTCTTTTCATGCAAATGTAGGAATAATTACAATTGATAAAGCACTTGGCTTTATTGTATCAATAAAAGTGATAAAACATTTCATTACTGGCTTTCCCTTACCCTTAGTTATACAAGTTTTTAGAGAACCACCCAAGGGAGATCTCTCTCTCTCTCTCTCTCTCTCTCTCTCTGTGTGTGTGTGTGTGTGTGTGTGTGTTTGTGTGAGTGCACCAGAGTTTGACACTGGATGTCTTTCTGTTTTTGGCTTTTCGAGACAGGGTTTCTCTGTGTAGCCCTGGAACTCACTCTTTAGACCAGGCTGGCCTCGAACTCAGAAATCCACTCTACCTCCCAAGTGCTAGGATTAAAGGTGCACGCCACCACTGCCTGCCTAAAAGTCCCTTTTAAAAAGCCCAAGCCTGTGGTTCCTACTGTGGTCTGAATGAGAATGTCCCCCACAAGCTCAGTGTAACTTGAATGCATAGTTCCCAGCTAGAGGGGCAGATTGGGGATGCTTGGGCTTGTGTGACAGAAGAAGTGTGTCACTTGAGGTGGCCTTTGATTGCTTAGGGCCTACTCTTCATTTGTTCCCTTGACCAAGCCAGCTCAGCCAGTCAACAGGTTCTCAAGGGCAGGAGAGAGGATTAAAAAGAAAAAAGACAATTAGACCACATTGTAGCAGGGCCCCAGCCTTTTCTGAGGCTAAGGCATGTTTATTTTTTCCCCCCATCTCCTTTTATACCATTTTAGTTACATGCAAGTTTTAAGGTTGGCTAGCAGTTGAGGAACAAGCAATACAATAAACACAAATAGTCAAGCAGCAAGCACAGCAATAAACAAAGTCCCGCGATCACTCCTGAGATTCCTGTTTCTCAGGGCTTTTCAGGATGGCCAAGATATCTGAGCCTGCTTCCCTGTCACATTCATGCCTGAAGCCCACTTCTTTGTTCTAGCCTAAAATCAGATTCTTGCCTGAGCTTATTTCCTTGTCATGGACCAATGTCAAATTCATGCCCGAAGCCTATTTCCTTCTCCTGGCCCAATTTCAGATTCCTGCCAAGCAGCCCCAAAAGCTCTCCACACTCCCCCTGCCACTTGAGGTTCAATATGCGCCAGCCATGACTGCTTCCTGCTTCCTCCCACCAGAATGGTGAAGTGCTCTTGCCCATCTGGGACCTTAAGGCTAAATAAACCCTTCCTCCTATAAGGTGTCCTGGTCATGTCTTCTTATTTCAGCCATAGAAAAGTAACGAAAAAGTAAGTAAAAAGTCAGGGCCAGCTGGTGAGATGCCTCAGCAGGTAAAGGTCTTCATTGCCAAACCCAATGACTTGAATTCAATACGCAGGACCCACCCACATGGTGGAGAAAGAGAACACAGCACCCTCTCCCTGCACACAATATGTCACGTGTGCATCCAACACACAAAAGAAAACATAACTAAAAACGTGATGTGTGACACAGTGATATGAAGTGCCTGTATTGGCTTGGACTTCAAGGTATGTCCTGGAACTCACTCTGTAGACCAGGCTGGCCTCAAACTCAGAAATCCGCCTGCCTCTGCCTCCCAAGTACCTGGATCAAAGGTGTGCACCACCCCTGCCCTGTGTAATGTACTAGTATCTGTACTAATGTACAGTGTCTGTTTGCTCTTTGATGGACTCACACATGCAAGCAATACATTCCGATGATGTGCACCTTCAACGTCCTCCTCCCACCCCTACTTGGGAACCTCAACTCTTCTGTTTCTCCCCAGTCCCCCCAGTAGGGGCCTCCTGAAAGATCCTGACAGAATGTAAAAGGTCACAGAAGCCCTGAAATTGGCAAAATAGATTTCATTGCTAGCAGAACTAGCTTCACTGATTTAGAAAAATAGAGGTGCACAATGCTCTGGCCCGCTCCTTGAGCCCGTGTGTCTGCCAATGTTTTGATCCTTCCTTGAACCCATGCATGTGCCCACTGATGAAGCCCATTGCCAGGTGTTTGTGATATTGGTTGCTGGGATAGAGTCGGAAAATCTCCCCAGCAACCACAGCCGGGCCAATCCGGAGTTGCTACACCTGCACCAGACTCTTTCCTTGTACCCCTCCCATACCCATTTCTTGAGAATAGACATTGTTTAGATCTGGAAATCCCCTACTCCCCCCCCTTCTCCTTTCCCCCCTGAGGGCCTATAAAAACTGAGACCCCTTTCCCCTTGAGGTCGACTCCTCTACCCCTGTGTGGGATATGAGTCGTCCCCAGAGCTCTGGCTTTCCCCAATAAAGCCTCATGTGGTTTGCATCAAGCTTGGTCTCTTGTGAGGCTTGGGTGTCCGCTATTGTCCTGAGGTCTGAGCAAGGGGCTCCTCTTGGAGTCTTTCACTCCCACTTCCTATCCTCTCCTTAATTTTAATTAATTACATGATTTTTGGTTTTCTGAGAAAAGGCTTCTTCTCTGTGTAGCCCTGGCTGTCCTAGAACTCAGTCTGTACACCAGACTAGCCTTGAACTCAAGAAACCTACCTGCCTCTGCCTCTTGCTGAGATTAAAGGCTTGCGACACCGCTGCCCGGCCTTATTTTTACTTTTTTAAAAATAATAGTCCAGCTGGTCGTGGTGGCACACGCCTTTAATCCCAGCACTTGGGAGGCAGAGGCAGGCAAATTTCTGAGTTTGAGGCCAGCCTGGTCTACAGAGTGAGTTCCAGGACAGCCAGAGCTATACAGAAAAACTCTGTCTCAAACAACAACAACAACAAAATAATAATAATAATCCACTAGGTCCAATCATGCTGCCTGTTGGAATATTGGCTGATCTTGTCACCTTGGTCTTGGTTACAATAAGCTCATAAGTGCAGTAGGTCTGTTCACAGCAGTGCTGTCTACTCCCCAACTCTTACCTTCTTCCTTCCTCCTCTTCTGCGATGTTTCTAATCCCAGGGGTGGAGTGGGGGTGGGTGCATCTTGATATAGAAGTCCCATTTAGGGATAAACACTCAAAAGACTTTTTTTCTTAGCCTTTCGGTCAGTTATGAGTCTTGCATTAACTACTGACCACTGCAGAGAGAATTTCACTGGCCAAAGCCAAGGATAGCGCCAGTCTATTGGTATAAGTATAAATATTTCAGAAGCATTTGACATCATGTCATGTAGTAAAACAGTAGTCGTAGTTTCTTTCTAGCCATGGACTTAAAAAAAGGATGTATCTTAATTATGTGAATACACGTGTGTTGGACTGATTCTGTATATATGTGTACAAGGTCCAAAGAGACCAGAAGATGGGAGAAGATGCCCTGGAGCTAGAGTTATGGGTAGGCAAGACACCTGATGTGCTGCTGCAAACTGAAATGAGGTCTCCACAAGTGTATCACATTACTGTTGAGCCATTTCTCCAGCCCCAAGCCATGGGTTTTGGACCAGCTTTACAACTCTGGGCCTGAATTCCTTCCTGTGGAATAGTCCTTTCTGCCACTCTGCCTCTCTGCTTCTGCCTCTCTGCCTCTCTGCCTCTCTCTGCCTCTCTGCCTCTCTCTACCTCTCTGCTTCTGCCTCTGCCTCTCTGCCTCTGCCTCTCTGCCTCTCTCTGCCTCTGCCTCTGCAATGCTGGAATCTTTTCTTCTTCCTTCTCCTTTTCTTCCCCTTCCTCCTCCTCCTCCTCCTCCTCCTCCTCCTCCTCCTCCTCCTCCTCCTCCTCCTCCTCCCCCCCCTCCTCCTCCTCCTCCTTCTCCTCCTCCTCCTTCGTTTTTCAATAGGGATTCTCTCTGTAGCCTTCTTGGCCTTAAACTAGAGATGTGCTCGCCTTTGCCTCCTGAGGGCCAGGATTAAAGATGTGCACTGCCCCCCCCCCCGAAAACTCTTCCTATTTTAAAGTTATATATTTAAATTATCTTACAAAATAGTAGTGGGATTCCATAGAGTTTGGAGTTTGTTGGTGTCTTGTTTTATTTTTGTTTTGAGACAGAGTCTTGGCTGTGTGGCCCTGGCTGACTTTGAACTCACAGAAGCCTGCCTGCCTCTGTATCGCAGGTGTATACAGGGCTTTTCTACAGCCTGAGCTCTTGTCCACTCTCCTAGCCCCTCCTCTACTCTTTATAGTAGTTAATTTTATTCCAAGAAAAAAAATGCATATGGAAGTCACTTCTGTTATAGGAGTCTTGTTTTGCCTATTTCACCACCAGGTGGCGCCACAGCACACTTACCCGTTGCTGCTTAGATGGACTTCCTCCTAATTTACTAAATGGGGCAAGTTCAGTTACTTAAAAACAAAGAACTTGTATTTAGTTGCATCATGAAACCCTAAACATCCTAGAGAATGTAATGAAGACTAAAAATAAATAAACATATTGGTCTGGTGTAGGGGGAAACATTGGAAAACTGGAGAAATGGAAGGGGGGGGGGTCATCTCACTGTTGCTTTATGAAGTTCACTTACACCAGGAAGATGTGTAGTTTTCTTTGCAATGATCCTTTCCCAGAGACTCCATCATGGTTTTCAAATGTTATTGATTGAAAATTTTAAGGCACTGTGTGGTATCACAAGCCTTTAATCCCAACGCTAACAATGAAAAGGCAGGCAGATCAGTATGAGTTCAAGGTCAGCTCAGTCTACATATAGAGTTCCAAGCCAGCCAGGACTACATGGTGAGATGCTATCCCTAAAACAAACAAACAAACAAACAAACAAACAAACAATAAAATCTCTTGGACAATGTTTTTTTGGATCACTAAAGTGTGGGGGTTTAACTCAGAAGAGAGTCCTGAGATAGAGGGTACAGACAAGTTCTGCTAGTCTTCTGTGGAGATTAAAAAAAAATCCTTTCATGAACAGAGATGTACAGGGCAATTTAGGGTCAAGGGTCAAATGAGTTTTCAGGCTGTGAGTGCTGTGCTCCAGGCTCTGAGATGGACAGAGGCTTAAGAAGCCTCCTGTGATCCTCAGCCACAGAAGCCAAGCTGTGGTTCAGGCCAGTGACAGCCCTGGCAGAGCCCCTGGAGGCTAATTTGGGCCTTTCATTCTCATGGAGCCTCCAGTAGGCATATGACAGCAGTTTTGCTGTGGAATGGTCACTGGGATCGTGGAGAACATACCAAAAAGACCAGAGAGAGTGGGGAAAAGAGACCAGTTTTCACCTTGAACACTTGACGTGTCATTTAGAGGCTTGTCTGAGCTTCCCACGGTGTGAGTAAGCATCAGCAAAGGTGAATGACTGAGAGGACAGACGATCCACTCTGGGATGGGTCTACTGCGGGGAACACTGCACACTTGATGCACATGTGCAACCTTGTGTCCACAGCTGTGCTGGCTGTGGGATTGCAAAAGGACTCTTGGCCTGGTGAGCAAACCTGCTCATTTGGTTTCAAGGGAATTTGTTAGTACTACAACATGGGAGAAGAGAGACAGGTAATTTGTGTCAGGGTAGGCAGGGGAAGTGAGAGCATGCGCGTGCGTGTGTGTGTGTGTGTGTGTGTGTGTGTGTGTGTGTGTGTATTATGAGGGAACAGGGATGTAGCTATAACCCCACCTCATCATCTAAGAATGGGTTCAATGTCCATTGGAACAATTTGAATTTGCCCTCCAAGGCTGTCCTTTCATGGAGATTGGCTGACCTCACACCAGGTAGCTCTCACCTGCTTGGGTGTTGACTGAACTCCCCCCCGCCACACACACACACCCCTCCTATGATGTATCTCTGATCACAAAAGACGCCCTCTGTACTGTACTGTCTCAGTGTGACACCCCTTCAAGCTGGTGCCCAACAAGCTAGTGTGGGATTGGCTGTTGTTGACTGTGTGGTGGCTAAACTTGGTAATCAACCTGACAGGATTTAGATACCATTTAGCAGCCCTGTGAATGCTACATCCACTCCAGTAGTGACTCGAGTGACAGGCCTAGAAACCTGGATGCAGTCCCAAGGTGAAAAGTTCACAGAAACTTAGCCTCCTGGAACCTTGGCATTCCCATAGCATGTATGCTCCAAACCTGTCCCTGTGTTAGTCTGGTGTATGGATCTGTGTGCTCTCTTTCAGTACTGTTTTATTATAAGTGCCTTTAAGGATTGATTTTGACATATAGCTAAGCCTCCACCAGTGTTCCAATGTCCTAGGAAGTCCTTGAGCCGACCCTGAGCTTGGAATTCAGTAAGAATGTTACCTATTCAGAAACATTCAAATTTACCTCTAGTAGAGACAGTGAAAGTAATCAGGCATTACAATTTACTTGAATAGAGCTAGAAAGCCTAGAGCTAGTCTACATCATAATTACTTAGAACAACAGCCGTGTCACACCCATACACAGGAATGCACAATGGCCTAGGAAGAAGGTGGGTTGTGGTTTTAGGAGGAACTGTAGTATTACTCATGAAAGGGTTAGTAGAAGGGAATTCCCCTGGTGCAGGTTTTTTTTCACTAGGCCCTGAGGAATAGCATAATCAGGTATTTATTTACTAAGGGACCCCTGGTGGTGGGTTTAACAATAGATTATCATTGAATCAGACCACTCACCTGGCTCCTGTGTTTAGCTGATCTTAATTAAGGGTCGTTCCTATTCTCAGTTGTAAACATGGCCTGGCTGCCACTAGCTTTTTATGTATGCATTTTCTTTGTTTTGTGTCGATGTACCTTGGTGAATGTGTTCACCTAGCTTTCGTGTTTTTCTTCTGTATTAAAAGTCTAGTGCATAGCCGGGCTTGGTGGCGCACACCTTTAATCCCAGTACTCAGGAGGCAGAGACAGGCGAATTTCTGAGTTCAAGGCCAGCCTGGTCTATAAAGTGAGTTCCAGGACAGTCAGGGCTATACAGAGAAACCCTGCCTCCAAAAACCAAAAACAAACAAACAAACAAACAAACAAACAAAAAAGTCTGGTTCTTGATTGGAAAAAACCCAAAACATTCAGAAACACACTCTCTCTGTGTTGGTGTCTGTTTGTCATCCATGCCAACTCCTTGCTCGCCTGTAACCAGAATTCCGAGTTTTCCTGCAGATCGAGGACCAGACTGAGGTCCGTCTGCAGCACCTGAAGGCATTCCAGAAGGGTTTAACTGAGGAAGGAAGACCCACTCTAAAGAGTAGGCAGCACCATCCCACCACCTGGGGTCCCAGACAAAATAAAAAGGAGGCGCTGAACTGAGCACCAATGTTCATCTCTGTTTCCTGACTGTAGATGGAGATGCCCACCTACACCCCCTCCTGCCATTATAGACTGGGCCCTTAAAATGCCAGCCAAAGTAAAACCAACCAGCCTTTCTCCCTCCCTCCCTCCCTCCCTCCCTTCCCTCCCTCCCTCCCTCCCTCCCTTCCTTCCTTCCTTCCTTCCTTCCTTCCTTCCACCTTCCTCCTTCTTTCTTTCTTTCTTTCTTTCTTTCTTTCTTTCTTTCTTTCTTTCTTTTTTCTTTTTTTTGTGAATGTAAAACATTTAATTTAAAAATGTTGAACACTACAATATATAAAATAGCTATTATAAATGCACATAGTGTATTCTATAGCTGCCAGGTTTACTTTTTATTTTTAAAGGAAACTGTTACACTGTGGCTAAAACTTGTATCTTCAACCTTTGAAAAAGCCCACATTCTATCACAGTGATGTATGGTTAAACACTTGGATCAAGTCATAACCAGTTTTATTGCAAAAGGACCCTGTACACATTTATCAATTCTAGTACCTTAATAGCTACCCAACAAGTCATTAACATACAGAAACATGCACCATGAAAAGCAAGAAGTATCACCCATCCCTTCTGCGTATTAGCAACTTGTCACTCCTGAGCCACAGTGCTCACATCACTGAGGTCTGTGAACAGTCAGTCACTCTTTCCATTCATCCTGAGTGAAAGATGGAATGACTTACGTACAAATGCAACATATTATAAACAATTTCTTACAAAAAAAGTCACAAATTAAACCAAAGTATTTTACAGAATTTACTACAAAATGCCATAAAAACCGCCTCAACTTAAGCTGCCCCCCCCCCCCCCGGATCCGGCGAGCCAACTGGATTGTCTTTGGGCATGATGGTGACTCACTTGGCGTGGATGGCACACAGATTGGTATCTTCAAACAACCCCACCAGGTATGCTTCGCTAGCCTCCTGAAGGGCACCGATGGCTGCACTTTGAAACCTCAAGTCAGTTTTGAAATCCTGGGCGATCTCCCTCACCAATCTCTGGAATGGCAGCTTCCGGATGAGCAGCTCAGTCGATTTCTGGTAACGAAGGATCTCTCTCAGAGCCACGGTCCCTGGCCTGTAGCGGTGAGGCTTCTTCACCCTGCCGGTAGAGGGCGCGCTTTTCCGAGCCGCCTTAGTGGCCAGCTGTTTGGGGGGGGGGGGGCTTTCCCACCGGTGGACTTCCTAGCGGTCTGCTTGGTTCGGGCCATTTTTTTTTCACCCAAAGCCGAGTCTGGGGCCCTTGCTGAGACCGAGGCGATGCTGGAAGCGCTCGAACAATAGCCGCAATCAGCTTTCTTTAGCCATTTAGTCAGTGATGAAGAAAGTCACCAACACTTGGTATAACCAATACTGGATCATGGGAGGTTCCCTAACCTCTCTTGGGTTTAGGTTCAGTTCACTGATCTGTAGAAATAGGAATTATTTTCTGCCGGGTGTGGTGGCATATGCCTTTAATCCCAGCATTTGGGAGGCAGAGGCAGGCGGATTTCTGAGTTCGAGGCCAGCCTGGTCTACAGAGTGAGTTCCAGGACAGCCAGGGCTATACAGAGAAACCCTGTCTCGAAAAACAAACAAACAAAACAAAACCAAACCAAAACAACAAAAAAAGGAATTATTTTCTATCAAATTACTAAAGTGTTCTGTTGTGGATAACCCTGGTGCTGTTTGTATTTCAAATTTCCTGGATTCACCACTGGAGGATTTAGATTTATTAGGGCTTGCAAGATTAGGATTCTAGATGATGCGCCCAGTGACTGAGTTACCCTTGATTCTGAACTAAGTTTGTGTGGTGTTTTCCTTCACATGGCAGCTTGACTAGGTTCCAGAGAGAAAGGTATGACGGCAAAGTGTGGGTTTGCCAGAAATGCACCCCAAAAGGCTGTGGGGATTTTGAAGCATGGGGCTGGTGTGGAGTGACCCACCAGTGGGAACGTAGCGAGCTGGGTGGAGAGATTTTAGAGTGCTGAGTCAGTCTCCACAAGATGAGAACTGGCCGGCCAGCTCACTCGCCAGGGCTTGCCAGCATAGCATGAATTGCATTTTTAAAGATATTTCCCGAAACAGTGTTCAGATATGTATGAAGGTGTTTTGTAAACTGTAAAGTTCTAAGGAATGGTATTGCTTTAACCTTGCAGAGATAACGCAACGAATGAATTGTGTCCTAAGTGGAAGACTCTATATAATACCATCATTAACAGAGGCAGCCTTCCTAGACCAGACTCCCATAAACACCAAGCTGAGAAGAAAGAGATACAGAAACAAAGTTAAAGTTCACTGTTGGAAAACCATGTATTTTATATAGCCCTCAAGGGGGTGGGTTCGAATGAGCTCACACAGGCAAGAAAAAGACTATAACTCAGCTCCCCCCATCTAAGCCTTTTGATGTGTGTGTGATTCATGAGCTGTGACACACATGTTACAGCCCTTAGTGGTGCCTCACTAGTAGTAATTCTTTTAACAGGGGATAAGGTGAAGGCGATAAGTTACACAATGCTCTTCTTCAGTTTAGACTTCTGGGAGCTGGGAACATGGCCTTGCTCTGTCCTGGCTGGCCTTGACCTCACCCAGCTTAACCTCAGCACCAAGTGAATGAAGGCAACCAGGGATGGGATTCTAAAGTGGGCACTAAGGAAGGGCAGGGTGTTCTTGGGTTCTGATAGGGAATTTACTAACCTTTAACCAAACCTGATTGCCTCTTTCTGTTATAGAGGCAGGCAACACACTACAGTGGATCAGTTCTGGGATCCTGTCATCAGCAGATGCCGCTTAAGTATCTCTGCGTGTGCAAGGGTGCAGGTATCCACATGTCTTTTGAGACAGGGTCTCTTAAAGACCCTGGAGCGCGACAAATAGGCCAACTGTGGCCAGCAAGCCCGAGAGATCACTTTCCTCTGTCTCCCAGCTTTGTGATAACAAACATGTACCCCGATGGCTGGCTCTTACACATGTGGCTTCTGAGCCTGGAGCTCAGGCAGCAGTGTAGCCAGCACAGCTGTCTCTGTATCAACCTGGCAGCTGCCTTGTAAGAACTGCTCCTTCATGGTACTGGTAGTTACATTTATTATTATTATTATTATTAATTATTATTATTATTTAGTACACTTTATTATAGTTATGGTGTTATTATTGAATGTGAATTAATCATATGTCTATAATTATTTGAGGACTGAATAGACGACACAGTAGCTAAGAACACATGTTGCAGCATGCAGTGGTGGCCATTAATCCCAGCACTAGGGAGGCAGAGGCAGGGGGATCTCTTAATTCAAGGCCAGCCTGGTCTACAGAGTGAGTTCCAGGACAGCCAGGGCTACACAGAGAAACCCTGTCTTGAAAAAAACCCAAACCAAACCAAACCAACCAACAAACCAACCAACCAACCAACCAACCAACCAACCAACCAGAGTACAAATTGCTTTTGCAGAAGACCTGAGTTCAATTCCCAGCACACACATCAGACGACTTACAACCACCTGTAACTCCAGATCCTAGGGGTCCAATGCCTTCATCTGGCCTCCAAGAACAAGTGCACTCACATGGTGCTCACCCCACGCAGACACATATGCATGCATGAAGTGAGTTTGGCCTCATGTCGTTTGTATTATAATGCTAATTTTGGTCCCCAGAACTGTTTGTACAAGTGTCTGTATGTATGTAAGATGCTGAAGGACCCTGTCCCCAGTTGGTTTTGACTGGTAAATAAAGATGTCAGCAGCCAATGGCTGAACAGGGCAGACAGAGATGACACTTTAGGATTCTGTGATGGTTTGTATATTCTCAGACCAGGGAGTGGCACCATCTGGAGGTGTGGCCCGGTTGGAATAGGTGTGTCACTGTGGGTGTGGGCTTAAGACTCATCCTAGTTGCCTAGAAGTCAGTCTTCTACTAGCAGCCTTTGGATGAAGACATAGAACTCTCAGCTCCTCCTGCACCATGCCTGCCTGGATGCTGCCATGTTCCCACCTTGATGGTAATGGACTGAACCTCTGAACCTGTAAGCCAGCCCAATTAAATGTTGTTTTTTTTATAAGACTTGCTGTGGTCATGGTGTCTGTTCACAGCAGTAAAACCCTAACTAATACAGATTCTCAGACTTGGAACAGAAAGGAAGGAGAGAAGGGGGCCAAATTGCCATGAGAGGGGCTTAGGATAGACCATGCCGTAAACCGGGCGTGGTGGTATACGCCTTTAATCCCAGCACTTGGGAGGCAGAGGCAGAGGCAGGCGGATTTCTGAGTTCGAGGCCAGCCTGGTCTACAAAGTGAGTTCCAGGACAGCCAGGGCTATACAGAGAAACCCTGTCTTGAAAAACCAAAAAAAAAAAAAAAAAAAAAAAAAAAGATAGACCATGTCTTGAAGGAGAGGAATCTGAGATGGCCAAAATGTAGTATAAATAGGGGACGGGCTGTCAAGAATGTAATAGGGCAGCAAAGATAAAATGTAGATTTGGAGGGTGTTAATTAAGGAATACCAGAGGGGAGTGTGTGCTAGTCACAGGGAGGTTTGGAAGTGGCCAGCCATTGAGCTAGTTCAGGTACAAGGTATGTCAAAATTAATTGGTGTGTGTGTTTCATTTGTGAATCCAGAGAGCTCCTGGGTGGGTACAGCCCGAACACCACCTGCTGAGAGCTCAGAGCAGGATTAACTAATTATCACTACACACATACATAATCTTAGAAATATGGGCTGGAGAGATGACTTAGAGGTTTAAAAACTGACACTGCTCTTGCACAGGACACACAAGTCCACTGGCTCACAACCACTTGTATCTTTGGCTCCATGGGGTTCTGATGCCTCTGGTCTCCATGGGCATCTGTACACACATGTACATCCCTGTGGGACTGTGAAAGGCAGTCTGTATTTTAGTTGAGCAAGGCTTAGTCCGGAGACCCAGTAGAAAACTCTACAAGTGAACTATGCCCCCAGACACAGACGCCTGACACCATAAGCCCTCAACTCCATCATCCTGTGACTATCAGTCATGTAGACAACGTCCCAAGCTCCTGGTATTCTGGCTATAGCCAGGTATGCTCCTTCCCACAGTTACCTGGCAACAGCAAGGTAGCCCAGCCCACTATAAAAGGGGCTGCTTGGGCCCCTCCTCTCTCTCTTATGCTTTTGCTCTCTCCTTGTCTCTTAAGTCTCACTCTCCTTCTCCCCTTCCCTTCCCCCTCTCTCCATATGGCCATGGCTGCCCTCTACTTCCCTCTTCTCCCTTCCCTCTACTCCCTTCCCTTTCTTTCCCTTCCCCTCCCCCTCACCTCCCCCCTGCCCCTTTCTCTGCCTACAATAAACACTTTCAAACCACGGACCATCTCTGCTTATTGAGATTGGCCATGTTAGAGCAATGGAGCAGGCTTCCCTCTAACCTCCTGCTGGGAGGCCTTCCTGCGCTCCAACCAAGGCTGCCAGACAACCCAAGCCACCCCCAAGCTAGCAGCCTGAGCTAGCCAGACTCTATCATCCTGTGGTAACCTTCTAGAGCTCTCCCCTTACCTTCCCCTTCGGTACCTGGGCCAGCTTCTGTCCGAGGGCCTGTTCTCAGCTCTTCATACAGAGGTCTGGGATGTCTGAGAGGGAGAACTAGTCCTGGGCCACTGTGAAGCCCAGGGACCCCAAAACCGGCTATCCTGTGGTAACCAGCGGTCTGTGGTGCCCAAGAGTCAGAGCCAACACTGTGTCTTCCCTACCCCCTAGAGCAGGGTTGTTTGGCCTGTGAAGCCCCACACCCATCCTGGGTGGTTCCATGGGGTCCCGAAGTAGTCTATCCGAGCTCTGGCGGGACGTGGGTTCCCCACCCCTTTATTTCCCCACTCGAGGCGTCCCATAGATCCACCCACACAGATATACACATAACTTATAATAAATCTTCAAAAATAATAAGACAGGACAAAAGACTCATTTTATTTGCTATGATTTGTTTCCTTTGTGATTCTTGTGTTTGATTGGTTTTGTTTTTCCAGTGCTGGGACTGAGCTAGAATTTCACACAGCCTACCACTGAGCTTTTTATAGAGTCCTAAATAATATATCAGCCCTTCATAGGTGATGCTCACAACCAAAACCATACAAGTGTCGTTCCTAGAAGAGGTCATAGCTGGTGTGGTGGTGCATAACTATAGTTCCAGGTGCCGAGGCAGGAGGATCACTTGAACCCTGGAGCCCGCCAACATCTGGAAACCCTGTCTGAAAATAAATAGATGCATAGACATCACCAGACTGCCAAAGAAAGTTAAAGGCACCAAGATACCATCAACCTGTTCCAAAGCTGCATTTCTTTGCAGAAAGTTTTTGCAATACACTGTTAATATGACTCACACATCAAAGAATTGTCAAAACATGGGGGACTCAATGGAACATGGTTGCTAGGGAACCAAAGCCCAATGATAGGGTTACTTCTTTAAAATGAGGAAGGAAAGCATGGGATACCCATAGAAGGCTGAAGATGGTTTACTTGCTCTTGTTAATACCTTAAAAAAAATTTAGGGCTAGAGAGATGGCTCAGTAGTTAAGGGCACATACTGTTCTTGCAGAGAACTAGAATTCAGTTCCCAACATTGATGTTAGCGACTCACAATCTCCTGTAACTCCAGCTCCAATCTGGATCTTCTTTTGGACTCCATGGGCAACTGTAATCACCTACAAATTACAATACCACCCTCACCCCCTACCACCACCACCATATACGTGTAATTAGAAATTTAAAGTTTCGCAGTGCTGAAGATGGAACCTAGGCCCTGGTACATGCTAGTAAGCCTTTATCACTGAGCTATGTCCCCAGCATCCTCCACACAGGAGCAAGAGGGAGCCAGGGGAACAACACCTTCTGAAATGGTCATACTTAACCTCCTGATTCTCAAATGCTTGCTAAATAATTTCTGCATGATGACCCTCTGCTGGATATTAAAATGTCACACAGTGTCTTAGGGTTATTATCACTGTGATAAAGCACCATGAACAAAGTAACTTGGGGCAGAAGGGGTTTCTCTGGCTTACACTTCCACAGCACTATTCATCATTGAGTAACGTCAGGACAGGAACTCAGTCAGGGCAGGAGCTGATATAGTAACCATGGAGGGGTGCTGTTTGTTGGCTTGCTTCTCATGGCTTGCTCAGTCTGCTTTCTTATAGAACTCAGGGCTTCCACCCCAGAGATGACACCACCCACAATAGGCTGGGCCCTCCCCCATCAGTCACTAATTATGAAAATGTTCCACAGGTTTTCCTATAGCCGGATTTTAAGGAGACATTTTCTTAATGGAGCTCCCTCCTTTCTGATGACTCTAGCTTGTGTCAAGTTGATATCAAACCAGCCAGTCAGTTTCACTATAGCACCTCACTTTTCATGGCCCCTGTCGAAGGTCTTTCATACTTCCCATTTAATCTTGTGTATTTGAAGTTGATATTATAATAATCCAGGTTTTATAACTGAAGAGACTGAGGCCCAGAAAAGGGAGGAATCTTGCCCTTGGCTCACAGTAGCTTGTGACTCGCAGTGTATAAGGGCATGAAAACACTACCCATGCTTCTGCTTCTGTGGGTCTGGGGACTTGTCTGGTGCTCTGGGGTGGAGATGGCTCCTTCAGCCTACTGCTGGGTCTGCTTCTCTGACTGTCCCCCCCCCTCCCCCCCCCCCCGTGATCAGTGGCATACTCAATGAAATGGTCAGAAGATGGGGGTAGCCTGTGGCCTTCTTACCTTGTCTGCAGCTTCCCTGAGTGGCCCAGAATCAGAAGTGGGCCACTGGGGACTCATGAGGTGTGTTTTCTCATGCTTTCCTGAAAATGGCCTATATCATATCCTCTGCAGAAAAAAAAATCCTTGGAATGTTCTGTGAAGTTACTGTCCTAGACCAGTGCCCACTGACAGCTCAGGGTATGGGGAGGTAGCCATGATCCCCAGAAGGGTGCATCACAGTGGAAGACACTCATTTCTCTGGTCCCCCTATAGGGCAAACATCTCACCTGAATCCTATAGTTTGTATTTTGAATGTTTTCTGAAGATCTGTGCGTTAAAATCTTGATCCCTGTGCTGGAGAGATGGCTCAGTGGTTAAGAGCACTGACTGCTCTTCCAAAGGTCCTGAGTTCAATTTCCAGCAACCACATGGTGGCTCACAACCATCTGTAATGGGATCTGATGCCCTCTTCTGGTGTGTCTGAAGAGAGTTACAATGTACACATATAAATAAAATAAACAAATCTTTTTTTTTTTTTTTTTTTTTTTTTAGTCCTGATTCCTAGGGTGGTTCCACAAGAAGATGAGAGATGAGGCTTAGTGGAAAGTCTTAGGTCTCTGGAGGGAATGTCTTCAAAGGGAATTATGGAACCTGGCATCTTGTTTTTTTCCTTTCTGGCCACGGAGCCAAATTGCTCTTTATGCTCCCATCACAGTTGACTGTGGATATTATAATAACCCCAATTTTAATATAATATTTATTTATTTGGGATCTCCAAAACTATGAGCCAAAATAAACCTTTCCTCTTTTGTAAGTTGATTGTCCTTGGGTATTTTGTTACAGTGTTAAGGTGACCTTACTGACTCCCTCAATTCCTGTTTCTTCTCAGCCAACCTTCTAAGCAGGATTTTAATTTTTGTAAGTCTTGACCTCTCAGTGACGGACTCTTGTAGATGAAATGTCTGTGCTGCTATGGCTAGAGTGGAGCCTGGGGCGGTTGAGTTTAAGAAGACTCACAGGTGACTCATTTCCTTTGAGGATGGAACCTATCACTTACCAGGAAACAGGAATGCAAATGCAGATGCTTTCCCTGTAGAAATCCAAGCTGTTAACTTGATACTTTGTTGCAAACTTGAAAAAAGACTATGTGTGTTAATGACTTAATTCACATGCTGGAATGTTCCAGTTACAAAGTGTTAAGACGTCTACAATAAAAAGGTAACACCTGTAGCAGGGATGTGGCTCAGCTCACTGAGAGCTTGCCTGGCATGAAGGTAGCCCTGGGTCCAATACCCAACACCTCCTAAGCCAGGCATGGTGGCACATTCCTGTAATCCCAGCACATAGCTGGTAGAGGCAGAAGGATTGTCTAAATTCTAGGTCAGCTTTGGGCTACTAAATAAATAAATGAATAAATCCATTTAGATTGACTGCTTCCCAGAAATTCTATATTGAAAAAGGAGCAAGCTGAGAGATTACACTGTTTTGTCTCTGTCATGCTGGGTGGGTAGGTCACACTTAATAGAGTTTAAGACAATGTGTTTTTCTGTCCTTGCAAATGCTTTTGTAAGAATATAAAGCTAAAAATAGAGGTATTCATTAGGTAGAAATACAGTAATTTAGAAGGTCTGTCGGGTACTGTGAGTTCTAGGAAGGGCAATTTTCTGCTGAGCGCTGCTGTTCTGACAACCCACTAGATCCCTCTGGTAACAGGGATACTTGGCACTTAGCACCATTGTGCATGTTAGCTCACATTGTCTCAGTGATTGACACTAGACACAGCTGTCCTTCAGTATCCATGAGGGATTGGTTCCCTATGCATATCAATCAGAATCCACAGATTCTGAAGTCACATATAAAATGGTTTCTTATTTGCCTACAACCTATTCAACTTTCTCATGTACTTTAAAAAAAATTTTTTTTTTTTGAATATGGACTAGAACTCATCCTTTGAGTGGGAGAGCGAGCGCAGGTGCCCACAGGGGTCAGAAGAGGGTGTCAGATCCCCTGTAGCTGGGGTTGCAGGCAGTTTCGAGCCCTCTTGTGAGTGCTAAGAACCTGACTCAGGTCCTCTGCCAGAACCGCAGCGCTCTTACCAGCTGTGTCTACCTCCAGCTCCCCCTGTCACATTGGACTGGTAAGATTGAATGTGTCTGAGATTGGAACGAATGATATGTTTCAATTCTTTTTTTTTTTAAGATTTATTTATTTATTATATGTAAGTACACTGTAGCTGTCTTCAGACACACCAGAAGAGGGAGTCAGTTCTCATTACGGATGTTTGTGAGCCACCATGTGGTTGCTGGGATTTCAACTCAGGACCTTTGGAAGAGCAGTCGGGTGCTCTTACCTGCTGAGCCATCTCACCAGCCCCGTACTTTAAATTTTTAAAGCACCTCTGGGTTACTTATGATAACAACAATGTGCTTGCTACCTAAATCATTATAATGATTTGTTTAGGGAAGAATGTTTAAAAAAAAAAAAAAAGGATGCTCATGCTTACCACAGACAACAAAAAAATATTTTTTTCAGTCTAGAGATGGTGATTGACTCCATAGCAAGGAGGGTGCCACGGACACAGGGGCTGACTGGCTGTTTATGTAACTCGCCAAAGAGAGGGAGCAGTTCTCTCTCATTCATAAGGTGTAAGCTGACTTTGGAAATGAGAGAATTAAATTCCAGTTAAATTTCCTTATCTAAGCCAGGCAGTGGTGGTACACACCTTTAATCACAGCACTTGGGAGGCAGAGGCAGGCAGATTTCAGGACAGCCAGGACTACACAGAGAAACCCTGTCTCGAAAAACAACAACAACAAAAAATTCCTTATCTATCATTGTATGACCCCAACAAACTGTTACATCTTTGTCTGCTCTACCAAAGAGGATGGATGTTCTTGCCTCAAACAGGTTTGCACAAAAGTGATGCTATTGCAGTGTGTGTGTGTTTGTGTGTGTGTATCCATTTGTCTGTCTACATGTACTGGCTAGTTTTGTGTCAACTTGACACAGCTGGAGTTATCACAGAGAAAGGAGCTTCAGTTGAGGAAATGCCTCCATGAGATACAACTGTAAGGCACTTTCTCAATTAGTGATCAAGGGGGAAAGGCCCCTTGTGGGTGATGCCATCTCTGGGCTGGTAGTCTTGGTTCTATAAGAGAGCAGGCTGAGCAAGCCAGGGGAAGCAAGCCAGTAAAGAACATCCCTCCATGGCCTCTGTATCGGCTCCTGTTTCTTGACCTGTTTGAGTTCCAGTCCTGACTTCCTTGGTAATGAACAGCAGTATAGAATTGTAAGCTGAATAAACCCTTTCCTCCCCAACTTGCTTCTTGGTCATGATGTTTGTGCAGGAATAGAAACCCTGACTAAGACACTACACTAGGTAGCTTGTTACTGTTATGCGCGCGGGGGGGGGGGGTGTTGTACATATTTATTTCAAGTATGTATATGTTTCTGCTTTCTTCTATTCCACATCTGCAAAGCTTGGATGTAGGAGAAAGTACAGTGAAGCTCCTCCATCTCTGAGTCAGCGCAGCCTCCCAGGGCCTGTGCCCCCCACTACCTAGCCAGAATCTCCATCTCAGTTCTCAGTTTCTGTGAGAAAGGACTTTTATGTCTCACTTTTTTGGGCTGGGGTGGGAGTAGATTATTAAATGTGACAGCTGATGGGTAGCAAGATGGCTCAGTGGCACTGATGACCCATGGACCCACCTGGTAGAAGCTATCCTTTAACCACAACTTCACTGTGGTGTGTATGTGCATGGGAAATAAATGTAATAAAATTTATAAATTACAGTGTGACATCTGAGGCCTGGCCCTCCTTAGAGGAAAGGTGGGTTAGACATGAGCCAACCTCCATCTTCCTCCCTGAGATTTAAAGAATAGTATCTTTGCCACAGACTGGGTTCACTCAGACACAAGAATCCTTTACAGGGAAGGTATAGTGGTCCATGCCTTTAATCCCAGCACTTGGGAGGCAGAGGCAGGCAAGTCTCTGTGAGTTCAAGGACAGCTTGGTCTACATAGTGAGTTCCAGAACAACCAGAACTATCAAAAATATCAACAAAAGAAAAAAAATCCCAAATACTTATACTGTTAGAGAATATGGATATGTTTTGGCTACCCACCACCCACCTTGAACAGTCAGCTGAGTGCACGCTGGGTTCACTTATGTCCTGCTTCCATTTCCACCCAAGACACTTTAAATTCCAGAAATCACAGTGTTTCATACTTAAATTCTTCAGCACAGGTTTCCAGATGACAGTGACTCCCATGTATGGCCTACCAGAGTCTTCAGGGAATAACATGGGGAAAGCTCAGAAAGACCTACCAGAAGGGCTGTGGAGACCCAGAATAACTGGGGAAAGGCCACTCCCAGGGCTGAAGCAGCAGTATTAGAAAGAGATGCCAGGAAAATAATGCATTAAAAATTTTTTTTAAAGATTTATTTATTTCATGTATGTACTGGCTGGTTTTGTGTGTCAACTTGACACAGCTGGATTTATCACAGAGAAAGGAGCTTCAGTTGAGAAATGCCTCCATGAGATCCAGCTGTAAGGCATTTTCTCAATTAATGATCAAGGGTGGGAAGGGCCCCTTGTGGGTGGTGGCATCCCTGGGATGGTAGTCTTGGGTTCTAGAAGAGAGCAGGCTGAGCAAACCAGGGGGAGCAAGCCAGTAAGAAACATCCCTCCATGGCCTCTGCATCAGCTCCTGCTTCCTGACCTGCCTGAGTTCCAGTCCTGACTTCCTTTGGTGATGAACAACACTGTGGAAGTGTAAGCTGAATAAACCCTTTCCTCCTCAACTTGCTTCTTGGTCATGATGTGTGCTCTCCCCTCCTTCCTCCCCCTTCCCCCTCAGCATTGAGCAGGCTGGCTCAGACCTGGTTTGTCACAGTTGCTAGCCTACCTAGGGTAGAGTCTTCCAACCTAGGTAAAGTCTATTGCCCTGCCTCATCTGTGGCTTCCTCCAAAACGCCACTACCTGCTGAGAGGCTGAACCTGTTCTCCTGACAAAGCAAGGAGATCCTGGTGTGGTGGGGGATGGGTTCCCCCCCTTTTAAGCTCAGACTCAGAAGTAAACATCGACCTTGATCAGAGAACTTTGTCTTGGCTCGTTATGTCTCTCACCGTCCTTTCCATCCAAATCCTATCTTTCGTTTCAGGAACCCAGTAACCCGTGGCCGCTGGCAGCTACAGGTGGTGCCTGACAAGAGGCCTGAAAGCAGAAAGGACGACTGGGGGTACACTGTCTTGGTGGGGCTCCATGGAAAACAGAAGAAGATGTATCTTGCATGGTAAGTAACACACAGCATTAATGTTACTGCTACAAATTTCGTGTTTTGAAGGCTGTTGATCGGAAGGGTGCAAAAGGGATACAGGCTAGATTGAGTCAGTATTGGCCCAACACTGATATCAGCTAGAGGTTGACAGTGGAAAATGGGACTGGAAAATTCTAAACAGGCATTTGTCTGCAGTCAAGAATTGCATCAGGCAGGAGGAATAGAGCTTAAAATAATAAAACAAAACAAAACAAAATAAAATGAGTTAAAAAAAAACAACAACAAAAAGGGGGAGACACTAGATATACAAATGACATGAGAGAGAGAGAGAGATCAAGAGAGAAGGAAAATGAATTTTGGAGCTCTCTCAGGGACAGAAGGAAATCAGGAGATGTCCTGCTTTGTCTCTGGCCCCTACAGGAGACATCCTTAGTTCTGGTTACATCAAGTTCCCTACCCTCTCTGTATTGTTTGGTGCACCAATCTGTCCACGTGTCAATTTGTGTCTGTTTTTGTTTCGTTGTCTGCATGACTGTTGTTCTATGTATCATGATGAAAAGAAAAAATGGTTAAAACTTTATCTGCTGGCTATCCATCTCTTGATCCAGTTTCAGTTTGCACAGTGGAGGCTGATTTAAGTTACCCCACACCCTTAGCCAGGAGTCAAACACAGCAGGAGAGGCCCTGCTGAAAAGCTGCTTTTAAAAGGGGCCAGCAGCTTCTTAGTTGTAAGGCAAATAAGCTGATAGCTGTTTTTTCCTAGAAAAATCTCTGCAATTGTGATTATTGGGTTCAGCAAATGACAAAGTGATTTTTCCTCTTAAAATTGTAGCTAGAAAAAGTAAAAATTCTTTGATTGGTATTTGGCTTATTGCATAGTGAACTTTTTAGGTAAAATTGATAATCATTATCCAAAAGGCAAGTTGTTGAAAATTTCTTTCTATGCATGCTTTTGTATTTTCTGTAAATTTATGCATGCATGTATCCCATAAATAATATATCTACTTTATTTATAAACAGCCCTTCTACAGGAGAGAAGTATATGTAATTGGATCACATGTTTATTCTTTTGAGTTTCCTCCTGCTCCAGCAAAGATAATTGAATTGTGTGCTGTGGCCAGTGTTTTGAATTGTTGAAAAATCAAACTTTAATTTGTATACTCATAACTTACAATTGCTTGAAATTGTTCCTTTTTTAGATATTGCTAATTCTCAAATTTGCAACTGTTTATGCATATACAACTCAAGTTAAGAGAAAGTACTGTTCCTTTAAAGGACTGTCTTTAGACATTTAAGAACTCATTCTAGATTGCCTGGACAAGACCCCTTAAGGAGATGCCACCCCAGATTCATATCCCAGGCAGATTATAGGCCTTACACAAGAACAATTGGCCACATAATCTCATTCTTTACATCATCAAAATAGTAATGGCTTGAGATAGTAATTTGGTATTGTAAGGTAAAAATTTAAGTTTGACCTCCTAGACCAAGTTGGAGCCAAGAAAGAAAAATAGGCCCTAAAGCAGCCTGTTCTAAGAACTGGATGACCACAGAACAAATGATTATCCAAGCTAGTCCAGCAACTAAGAACTAATTTAGATCAATATCTTAAAAACAATCGTGTGATTACCGGTGCTTCTCCTTGTGACTCTTCACTGATATCTTCTTATTTTCAAATGACGCCATCCCTATCCCCTTGGGTTGTGGTTTCTTCCTTTAAATACCCCTTTGCCCAGCGACTCGAGGTCGAACTCCTCTACCCCTGTTTGGGATACGAGTTGACCCCAGTGCACTGGTTCCTGTCAGTAAACCTTGTGTAATTACAGCAAGGACAGTCTCTTGTGAGTTCCTGGACATTGCAAACTCCTGAGTAAGGGGCTCCCCACTATGGCGTCTTTCAGTATTTTTAGAGAATGTGCATGTCAAATTGTAAAGATTTGTTCTCAGTGTCCTCAGTTTCTACCTGTTCCACATAATGGTATTAATTATCGAGGACTTGTACTTAATCAATTATTGCAAATGGATACTCATATTTCTGATTTTAGAAAAATAAAATATGTACATGTGACTATTGATATCTTTTCAGGCTTTCTAGTTGCAACTGCTCTAACAAGAGAAGCAGCTAAAAATGTAATTAGTTACTGCCTATGTTAATTTTTTTTTTATGCTTGGTGTTCCAAATCAGATTAAAACAGCTATTGGAACTGGCTATTACAGTCAAGCATTTGAGATGTTTTGTCAACAATTTAATGTTACCCATGTTACTGGGATTTTTTTTTTTTTATAATTCTCAAGGACAAAGTATTGTGGAACTTTTTTTTTTTTTTTTGGTTTTTCGAGACAGGGTTTCTCTGTATAGTCCTGGCTGTCCTGGAACACACTTTGTAGACCAGGCTGGCCTCGAACTCAGAAATCCGCCTGCCTCTGCCTCCCAAGTGCTGGGATTAAAGGCGTGCGCCACCACGCCCGTATTGTGGAACTTTAAAACAATATCTTCTTAAGAAACAAAAAGGGGGGAAATTATATCCCCATGCACATTATTTAAATAACTCTTTTTATTTAAAAAAATTTTTTCTTTTTAAACAGATGCTGTCTCCTATTCTGAGGTAGGTCATACGCAGAGCAGTAACTACCAATACATGGTATCCATACTTTTTTTTTAAAAAAGATTTATTTATTTATTATATGTAAGTACACTGCAGCTGTCTTCAGACACACCAGAAGAGGGAGTCAGATCTTGTTATGGATGGTTGTGAGTCACCATGTGGTTGCTGGGATTTGAACTCAGGACCTTCGGAAGAGCAGTGGGGTGCTCTTACCTGCTGAGCCATCTCACAAGCCCCTATTTTTAAAATTTTAAAATTTGGATGCCAAAGAACTCTTTGCTGAGTGTCTATAGCATCCTACAACTACCCACGCCTAGGTGAGATGGAAGGATCCACTTATTGGCATATGGCATGATCCTGATCAGGTACTTAATATGGGGAAGAGGACATATTTGTGTTTTTTCCACAGAATGCTGCAGGAGCACACTAGCTGCCAGAATGATTCCTGTGACATTCTGACCCATAGGCTTGCTGAGTGCTCTGACGATGGTGACAGGAAAGCTGTATTGGGTATGTGTTCTTGACTCACCTTTGCTTGCCTGTGTCCCAGATTAGACAAGCTAAGTTGCCTTGCTTCAAGCTTTTAAACATTGTGGGACAAAGAACATAGAGACTGTGAAAACTGATTTAGAAAAATTAATCAAGAGGACTTATAATGACTTTTCTCTTTCCTTTAATGTGACCAGTTATTCTGACTCAATCATGGACTGATCTAGAAATAAATCCAATATTGAAGATTCCTATTATGAAGATAGCTAAAACTCTTTATCAGCCAGCAGAGTTAACTTGGAGCACAGCCTCCACTATTTACATGAGAACTAACAGTTTTTCTGTTGATTCTCAAAGCCACCTCCTTCACTCTGGGAGGCCAGACTTGGGTCTGATTGTTGCTAATTTGCAACTGAATTAAGTGCCTGGGACATCCCCACAGACAACCTTAATCCTGTTGCTTTCAACTTTGACTTTCTAGTTCAAGAAGATCAGTTACCTCCAAACAGGCTCGTCTTCAGCAAAGCTCAGATGGCAGTGATTCATTGTTATGAAGAGATGAATTGAGTGCATATAGTGGCTTTGGTCTGAATGGGAAAAAAGTGTGCATTGAGGGCTGGAAGCCAAAGATGGGCCACTGATGATGCGATGACTCTTATCAACCTAAGACAGAGGCATGTGCCAAAAGGCCGTGTTTGTTCATAATAAACACTAAAATGCCATATTTGTGCAAATAAACACAAACAAGCTGCACGTGTTCTCCAGGACGGGTCAGAAGGAGTATAGACATTCAGACCTAAGCCAGGCACAGCCACTAGCCACCATAATCCCCAGGCAGGACCATGGAGCATAAGTAAATTTTATGCCCCAGTCCAGCTAAGTTTTAATAAATAAAAAGGGAGGAATTGTGCCCCTCCCCAGCCTTGAGCAGGCTGGCTCAGACCTGGTTTGCCACAGTTGCTAGCCCACCTAGGGTGGAGTCTTTCAACCTAGGTAAAGTCTATTGTCCTACCACATCTGCAGTTTCCTCCAAGACGCCATTACCTGCTGAGAGGCTGAACCTGTTCTCCTGACACTATCCAGACAATGCAAGGAGATCCTGGCATGGTGGGGGGATGGGTTCCCCCCTTTCTAAGCTCAGACTCATAAGTAAACATTGAGCCTTGATCAGAGAACTTTGTCTTGGCTCATTATTTCTCTCGCCGCCTTTTCCATCCAAATCCCATCTTTCCTTTTAGGAACCCAGTAACTTGTGGCCGCTGGTGGCTACAGTGATGTTTTGTACAGGTATAGAAACCCTAACTAAGACAATGTATACGAGTATATTTGTATACATGAGTGTATACACACACACACACACACACACACACACACACAGACACAACATATGCTGTCTTCAAGCACACCAGAAGAGGGTGTCAGATCTCATTACAGATAGTTGTGAGCCACCGTGTGGTTGCTAGGAATTGAACTCAGGACCTCTGGAAGAGCAGCCAGTGCTCTTACTGATGAACCATCTCTCCAACCCCAAATAGCTCTCTCCTATGCTTGGTGATGGGCACTGGGCAATAGACAAAACAGAAGCAGGATGCCACAGCAGCCCAGAACCCTCTGTGAACTGCACTCTGGGGAAACTCAACCAAGCATCATGGGGTTGACCATATACTGAAACCTGCCCAACATAATACAATGAAACTGCATTTAGCAAGCTGAAAACCTGGTAGGAACCAAAGTATACAAGGAAACTTTCACAGAGACTCAATGTAATAAGAATTCTGAGCCAGGTAGTGGTGGTGCATGCCTTTAATCCCAGCACTTGAGAAGCAGGGGCAGGTGGATTTCTGAGTTCCAGGCCAGCCTGGTCTACAGAGTGAGTTCCAGGACAGATAGGGCTACACAGAGAAACCCTGTCTTGGAATACAAAAAAACCAAACCAAAACAAAATAAGAATTTTGGAATTTTAGTTTCTTTAAAAAACACAGGAATATATGTTTCCATTTTAGTCCCAGGTGTGGGATAAGGGGCTGCTTCAGATTGTCCACAGCAGCTGACTAAGATTTGCCTTGTGCTCTATCTAGCAGGGGAGTGATTTTGCCAGCTACAGATAGTTTCTGCCATTGTGGAACTTTTGGAATTCTGGGGACTTTTGAGAGGGTATATAAATGTTAGGGCCCCAATGTTGTGGATGGCCTTGGTGCTGTTTGGATTTTGATGTTAATCAACTTCTCTAAGAGGGGTTGTCTGGAAGGAGGAATGAGCCACATACTGTACTCATGTGACTTCTTGTGAACCTTCCCCTAATGAATAAAGGAACTAATCACTGGGCGAGTAGGTGGGACTTCCAGGTTGGACAGAGGAAGAGAGGAGGCAGGAGAGAGATAGGGGCTTTTTGACAGGGACAGTGAGAGGAAAAGATGTAGCTACTAGTGACCCCCCCCCCCCATTTAGATGGTAAATTCTGGTGGATTTGCCACCAGAGAATTTAGATTTAATATGGCTTTACAAGATTAGGATTCTAGTTGTTGTGCTTAGCAATTGAGTTACCCTTGGTTCTGAACTAAGTTTTTGTGGTATTTTCCTACATGTGGTGGCTCAACTGGGTTCCAGAGAAAAAGGTATGGCGGCAAAGCGTGGGTTTGCCAGAAGTGCACCCTAAAAGGTTGTAGGAATTTTGAAGCATGGGGCTGGCATGGAGTGACCCACCAGCGGGAACTTAGAGACAAGGGTGGAGAGGTTTCAGAGCTCTGAGTCGTAGAGTCTCCACAAGATGAGAACAGGCTGGCCATTGCCTGCCAGTGCCTGGCCAGTCAGTTCATTGGTGTCTTGCCAACAATATCGTGGATTCTTTTTTAATATTTCCCGTAACACCCCAAGAGGGAGAGTGGGTTGTTGGTTGGTTTTTAGTTGTTGTTGATTATTGTTGGGTATGGTTTATTAAGTAGCCACACACAAAGAAGAAACAAGATGAAATTAGATATCCTGATGGTGAAGATTAAACTTTTCCTAGGAAACCCGATGCCCCTAATCAGAAGGAAATACTCTAATAATGATGTCATCTCCTTTCCAACCCCTGACTCTATCCAAGGGGTTCTATCCTTTTTTCTCTATTATCTAGTGTTTGGGGGTTGAAAGGGTATAAGAAAAGGGTGAAGAGTAGAAGAAAAAAGAACCCACAAAGTAGCTAAAGACACTCCAGGTAGTAATCAGGGCCTTGTGAAGCCCTGCCTGGGCAGGACAGAACTCTGAAGGAATGCACAGAGGTGTGAGCAGCTCTGAGATCCTTCTGTGAAGCATGGACTGAACCAGCATCTCTAATCTGACCTTATAAAGGAAGACCCAGAGGGGAGGACAGAACTGCTCAGCACAGAGGAACCCCCAGGGATGGTACAGGACTTTAGGGAAGGTCTGTCAAGACACTCAAGACTAAATGCAGCAATCAAGTCTCTGTTGGTTACTTTTCTATTGCTGTGATGAAATTCCATGATCAAGTCAGGGGAGGTATGGGACATATTATAATATTTCTGTATTTTTATTTAAAGAAACCAAAATTCCAGAATTCTCACTACACTGGAGTCCCTGTGAAAGTTCCCTTGTATACTTTGGTTCCCACCAGGTCTTCAGATTGCTGAATGCAGTCTCACAGTATGGAAGGAAGGGTTTATTTGGGGCTTACAGTTCTAAAGGAACAGGAGTCCATGACCATCATGGACAGGAGCAGGGCAGCAGGCATGGTGCTGGAAGAACTTCTGAGAGCCCATATCCTGATCCACAAACAAGAAGCAGAAAGCACATTGGGAATGGCTTGAGACTCCTCAAACCTCAAAGCCTGCCCCTAGCACTATACCTCAGTGTTCTATGGCTATGAGGAGACACCATGACCACAGTAACTCTCTAAAGAAAAACATTTAACTGGAGCTGGCTTACTGTTTCAGAGGTTTTGTCCATTATCACCATGGCAGAGGGCATGTCGGCAAGCAGGCAGAAATGGTGCAAGGTGTGTGTGTGTGTGTGTTGGGGGGGGGGTAGCTCAGAGTTCTATATTTGGATCTGTAGGCAGAGACAATCACTGAGCCTGGCTTGGGCTTTTTAAAACCTCAAAGCCTACCCCCAGTGTACTGGCTAGTTTTGTGTCAACTTGACACAGGTTGGAGTTATCACAGAGAAAGGAGCTTCAGTTGGGAAAATGCCTCCATGAGATCCAGCTGTAAGGCATTTTCTCAATTAGTGATTAAGGGGGAAAGGCCCCTTGTGGGTAGTACCATCTCTGGGCTGGCAGTCTTGGTTGTATAAGAGAGCAGGCTGAGCAAGCCAGGGGAAGCAAGCCAGTAAGGAACATCCCTCCATGGCCTCTACATCAGCTCCTGCTTTCTGACCTGCTTGAGTTTCAGTCCTGACTTCCTTGGTGATGAACAGCAGTATGGAAGTGTAAGCTGAATAAACCCTTTCCTCCCCAACTTGCTTCTTGGTCATGATGCTTGTGCAGGAATAGAAACCCTGACTAAGATACTCAGTAACATGATTTCTTTGACAAGGTTACACAAGTGCCATTCCTTGGTGACCAAGCATTTAAATCTGAGTCTATGGGTGGGTGCCATTCTCATTCAAGTCACCACAGTCTTCCAACAAGACCACAACCCCTTAATCCTTCCCAAGGAGTTCCACTAACTGGGGACCAAACATTCAAACATAGGAACCTATGGGAACTTTTCTTTTCTTTTTTAAAAATTTATTTAAAGATTTATTTATTCATTTTATGTATATAAGCACACCATAGCTATCTTCAGACACACCAGAAGAGGGCATCAGATCCCATTACAGATGGTTGTGAGCCACCATATGGTTGCTGGGAATTGAACTCAGGGCCTCTGGAAGATCATTCAGTGTTCTTTTTTTGTTTTTTGTTTTTTGTTTTGTTTTGTTTTGTTTTTTTTTGAGACAGGGTTTCTCTGTATAGCTCTGGCTATCCTGGAACTCACTTTGTAGACCAGGCTGGCCTCGAACTCAGAAATCCGCCTGCCTCTGCCTCCCAAGTAGTCAGTGTTCTTAACCATTGAGCCATCTCTCCAGCCTCTATGGGAGCCATTCTTATTTAAACCAGTATAAACTGGCTGTTTTCATATCCTGTAGCACTGCCCAGTTCACTCACCCCTCTTCATCTCTTTCTTTCTTTCTTTCTTTCTTTTTTTTAGATTTATTTGTATATTATATGTAAGTACACTGTAGCTGTCTTCAGACACTCCAGAAGAGGGCGTCAGATCCCATTACAGATGGTTGTGAGCCACCATGTGGTTGCTGGGATTTGAACTCAGGACCTTCGAAAGAGCAGACAGCTCTTACCCGCTGAGCCATCTCTCCAGCCCAATAAATCTATTTTTATTTGTTGGAGTTTTGCTTGCATATTTATCTGTGTGAGAGTGTCATATCTCCCAGAACAGGAGTTACAGACAGCTGTGAGCTGCCATGCAGGTGCTGGGAGTTGAACCCAGGACCTCTGGCAGAACAGCTAGTGGAGTGTTCTTAACCACGAAATCATCTCACAAGCCTCTTTCTTTTCTTAGTAGCTGATGTCAATTTGATAGGAACTCAAAGAAGACAAGCACTGTGCTTCTTCTAAGCCCTGAACAGAAGTGGGTTTTCATCGTACCTTGTCCTAACTTGACCCACATCCATGATGATTTTTGTTGATTTCGTGGGATTGAGAAGCACTGTAGGAAAGAAACACAGCTCTGCAAGGGAAGTCATGGAGCACAGGAGGCCCAGAGTCTTCAAAGCCAAGAGAAGCCCGTCCGGTAAAGCGGTGAAGCGGTGAAGGCGAGGCCTGATGGAGCATGCCTTTAATCCATCGTGGGGAAGGCAGAAGCAGGTGAAGTCCTTCCTTGGTAAGGGACAAGCCAAGGACAGCCAGCCTGTGCTCAGAGGTAGCTGGAACTAAAATGCTACCCTTCAAGGGACTACAAATGAAACATGGCATCCCTAAATTTGCCTCTTTGCATGAGGATTAGTTTTATTCAGGAAAACAGAAACAGCAGAAGCTCAGGGAACAAGAATGTTTACTGCTGCTCTTTCTTAAAGGAAATTTGAGTGAGCTCCTATGGTTTGGATTCCTGGCCCTGGTGGTAAAGGCTTGCTCTCTACACCCACCCTGAAAGCAAGCACTATTGGGAGGTGCAGGACTTGGTGGGAGGTCCTGGGCTTTCCTTTGAAGGGGAGTTATTGTCTTATTTTGCTTTGGGACCATGCGGTGACTTGTATCACAGTGTGCTGTGAACATCTAGGGGCAGGAGTTGGTGTGCTAGTGGTGTAACCCCCGAATCTCTGCGGATATTTGTTTCTTAACACCCCCACCCCACCCCACCCCACCAGAAGCTCCCATCCTCACTCCAGCCCGCAGCAAGCATGATATGCAGACAGCTGGTTTCTGTGCTGTGTCCTCCTGCAGCAAGCCCTGGGCTCCCTCCCCCTCCTTGGTCCCTCCCCCAGTGTTAGAATGGCACTGCCCATAAAACTCCCCCTTAATGGAGATATCCTGAGAAGATAGCTCAAGACATCCTCCCTGCCTCTGCATCTCCAAAAACCAGCACTCTTCCTGATAAGCAGTGAACCCTCCAGGTGTCCTTGAGACCTTAAAGAAATAACAAACTCAAGGAAGATTAGGGTCCAGTGTTTAAGTCATGGAGAAAAGGTAATCAGAGGTCACAGACAGTTAAGACCAGCCATAAAATTAGTCCCTGAACAGACACCCATTATCCCCCCTCCTGGCTTCAGTTCCATCTCACCAAATGATTACAGTCCTCCCCTCCCCTTTTCTGTGAACATTCAGGGGACTCCTAACTATACTGTATATAAACCCAGCGTTTTTCAGACTCAGGGTCACTTGCCAGCATTCACCGGAGGGTGCCAGGCTGGTGATCAGGGTTCGAACTTGAAACAATAAAAGACTCTTTTGTGAGTTGCAGTAGACTTTGCAATTATTGGGCTCATCTGGATTTCCCATGGATTCAGGGCACAACTCTAGAAGACATGGTAATGGTGGATACTATAACACTAGGGCTGAGATGAGGATGGCAGGTACAGGGCCACCTTTTCACTCTTACAACAACAAAGTGCTTTTATTTGACACTCTGATTTAATTACAACTCTGTGTGTGTGGGTGTCTAGGGGGACTTACTGGTCCCCACACCTTTGTCAGAGAAAGTGGCCTTCTGAATATCAGTCTATGCCACAGAATGAGAGGTTTATGGGCACTCTCATTCCCGCACTGAGGGGAAGCTAAAGAGGTTTTCCTGAACATTCAACTTGCCTCGGGAGCAGATTTTGGGACGACGCTTTCTGAACCTGTGGCATCTATGTGCCCTATTACACCGAGTGGATGGTTTTACCTATCTTGAGTTTCAGTGTTCCCAATTAGTGAAAACGAGACTTTTTCTTCACTTGGGAGTCACTTCTTGTGAGGATTATGTAGTAATTTATTCATGGCACATTTGCTTTTTGCCAAGCGCATGCTAAATTATATACACATTCTATATATATCGACAAACCATCCATAAGGCCTAAATCTCCAGGCCAGGACAGCCAAAGACCCAGGGCTCTGTCCAGTGTGGGTTAATAGTTAAGAGGCAGCTGAAGCCCTCAGGGCGTCAAGATCCCTTCTCATTATGTCTGAAGTCATTTTGTAAGGGAAGAGCTCAGGCCCCACACCCCTTCTGCTTCTTTTGGTTGAGAAAGAGGCTCACTAGATATCCTAGGCTGACCTTGAACCCATGAGTGCTGTGCTTGGCTATGGCACATAGACTCCTGGACCGCAGAGTGCTTCCTCCAGAACTAGGCTGCTATTGTGGAGTCATCCTCCACGTTTCCTTGGTAACTTAACTGGGGGTGGGGGTGGGAGTGGAGGGCGGCTAAGGGCACACATGCCCTGAAGGCCACCCACGGAGAGACGCTGGTCCTTTGGGGTCCTGGAGGGCACCGCAGAGCTGCACCGCTGGTGGCTTCCCGAATCGACGGCCCCGAGCCAGCCCATGGCGGAGGTGCGGGGCCTGCGGCGCGGGTGGCGTGCAGCACGAGCTGCTAGAGAAGGTGGCGCGCCTGCAGCGGGGCGCGAGGCACGCGGAGCCCGAGGCGGCGGCGCGCAGAACCGCAGGCGACGGCGGCTCTGGCTCCGGCTCGGGCTTCTGGTGCTGGCGGCGGCTGTTCGCGCGCGGAGCCCGCGGGGCGCGCCGGAGGAAGGGCAAGTTCTCGCGGCCCGGCGCCGCGGCCACGTCGGAGCGCAGCGTGTGGGCGCCCCCGGGCCTGCAGAGGCTGTTGCAGAGGTTGGCGACGTGGCGGCGGCGTTACCTGCGGCGAGGGGAGCGGCCCGAGGGCCTAGAGGAGATCCCGCTGCTCGTGCTGGAGCGCGCGCGCGCCGCCGACTAGGGGACGCCCTGTCCCGTCTCGCGCGCGCGAACCCCGGCGGCGGTTAGGTTTTGTAAATGAATTTAAGAAGTGGAAATAAATCCCCCGCACTGGATGAATGAAAGGAGGTGGATTTGGGGGACCAAGCGCGCCCGAGACGCTGGAGGGAAGAAATCAGCTTTGTTGAGCAGGTGGTGAAGTCACCAAGGGTCTCCAGGACCGTCCCCCCTGGGCAGCGCGACACGGTGTAACATTGACTTCGGGATACTCCTCTCCCACTGTTCCCTGCCCTCTGGGTGTTATGGAATTCCACCGTCATCCTTGGTTTTACTTGTTACTTATAATGAGCATGTTGAGCGAACCCTGCTTTTTAAATTTATTTAGGGTCCTAGAGATGGCTCTGTAGGTAAAAGAGCCTATGGTGCAAACCTGGGAAGCCAGTCCAATTCCCTGTGGAGGGTCCTCTGACTGGCACACGCACAATAGTAATACTTGGTTAAAAAAAATTGTTTCACAATTTCATATATATGCACACACACACACACGTATATTTAGTTCATACGTTGACCATATTCATGCCTCTTGTCTTTCATTCTCCTGCCCACTCTCTGGAATCGTTCTTTTCCCAAGTCTTTAGTGTGGGAGTGTGAGAATTGCTGTCAGAGATAAAAGCAAAGGCGCCTCCACCAAAAGATTTCCGCCTCCAACACCCCCCCCCCCCCCGCGTCCCCTCCACCCCTTGGGGTGTGGGGTGACCTTTGACTCTTCTTCCTCAATAAAAACTTGTTAATGATACTCTGGCCTGGCATACCTGTCAGGATGAAAGTGAAATGTCACCAGCGAAAGTGCTAGAAGCACTCTAGAGGGCTTAGAGGTTAATAAGCTATTGGGATGGTCTTTGCTTGGGCTGTTCTCCTCCTCCTCCTCCTCCTCCTCCTCCTCCTCCTCCTCCTCCTCCTCCTCCTCCTCCTCCTGCCCCCTCCTCCTCCCCCTCCTCCTCGTCCTCCTCCCCCTCCTCCTCTTCCTCCTCCTCTTCATTCTTTACTGCTCCACAGATAGGAGGGGACCTGCTAGCAAGCGAAAGGAGTTGTGTTTTGGAGTGGCTATCTCTGTAGTGGCTTTGGAGTTTCCTCTCCCATGCTTTTCAACATTCCTAACTCTGTGACCCTTTACAACAGTTCCTCATGTTTCAGTGACCCCCAGTTACAAACTTAACTTCATTGCTACTTCATAATTGTAACTTAGCTACTGTTACGAATTGTAACAAATATCTAATATGCAGGGTATCTGGTATGGAACCCTATAAAAGGATCATTAGCCTAGCCAAAGGGGTCGTGACTCACAGGTTGAGAAACACTGACCTACTCATGCTTCCACTCATGTGGAGAGAAAAGCCTAGAGAGGACTGTTTTGCAGTTCTACGTCATCCATTTTTTGGGGGGAGGGGGGAGCGGGGGAGGGGTGGGCAGAAAGTGTCAAAAAAAAAAGCACAATTATAGCACTTAGAATTTAGTTGTCTCTGAGGTTCTACGAGCTGAGCAGAGGTAGACTTTTGGGTGGAAAAAGGGCTGAAGCACACAGAACACACCAGACTACCCATTTCAAAGCTACTTTCCTACAATGTATGGTGGTGGGAGAAAGCACAGAGAAGACTGGACAGCGTGGCTTCTTTCTGTTGTAAAGAAACGACACCAGGAAAAATGGCACAGTCATGAGTCAGACAGCAGAGGGAACTTTATATTGAGTGAAGCTGGCCTGGTTTGAACATTTTGTTAGCCCCTCGGAAAGGCATCAGCAGGTTTGCAGGTCATAGAGAGTGGACTCCACCTCCATGTGCCTGGTTATACCAATTCTAAGTAAGGGAAACTTCACAATTGCACTTCCTTAAAATTTAAAATACCGAAGACAAAGGTGGAGGCATTGTAAGGGTCCATGATTCAACAAAGAATGATACTGAAAGACCCACAATGTGAGGACTCCCCCACGTTCTGACTCAGGAGAAGCGACACCCCACATCATGAGAACGCTCTTGATGCAAACCACAAGAGGACTTTTATTCCAGATGTGCTCTGGGGCCCACAGTCGTACACCATGCAGGGTTAGAGGACCGTGGAGCCCCGAGTAGCTGGGTAAGGGGGTATTTAAAGGAAAAAAACACAACTCAAGGGAGTGGGGAGGGAGTTGTTGGAAAATACCAACAATACCGGTTAAGAATCACGAGGGAGTACCGGGTGTGGTGGCGCACGCCTTTAATCCCAGCACTCAGGAGGCAGAGGCAGGCGGATTTCTGAGTTTGAGGCCAGCCTGGTCTACAAAGTGAGTGCCAGGACAGCCAGGGCTATACAGAGAAACCCTGTCTCAAAAAACCAAAAAAAAAAAAAAAAAAAAAATCACGAAGGAGTGGAAGTCACAAGAGACACAAGGAATACCTGGTAATTGTGTGGGTTATTTCTCAAGACAGTTTCTATGAGCCTCTTAACAATAGCACATTTGCATAGTGGGTTCCATGAATGGTCAGGGTGACCCTTTTCGAACAAACACTCCCTGAACCCAGGAATTGGGTAGGTGGAGGAATGTTGCTATCTGTTTTATGATTAGCATGCCTTGGAGCATTGAGTCACAAAGGTCACATTCTCAAGCCTGGGCCTAAAGGCCTAGGTTTTTGTTTTTTTTGTTTTTTTTTTTTTTTATGTTACACTTTTTCAATACCCCGGACTCAAATACTCAAATAGCATATAAATGTAGAGTGCTTTATTCTGCAGAAATCCAGCACACTGGGGTCCAACATCTACAAAGATGGAGACATGAAGTGGAAACTTCTAGTTATGCCAAATGATGTTTTGCCAGGGCACACAGGTGTAAGGATGTCTTACTAAAGCAAACATGTGAAAGACTGCTTTCCTGAAGCAGACACAGGTGAAAGGATGTTTGGATATAGCAGACACGTGAAAGGACTCTTGATGAAGGAGTATAAGTATGATCCCACAGACAGTGGGAGACGAGCACTGAGCCTTGGTTTGGTTTGCTCCACCTCACTAGTCTTTGCTAACGACACACGTGTATTGGTATGCCTTACATAGTGTTGTTGAGCTCAACCTGTGATAACGCTGCCATTGAAAGTCTTCCAAGAACTGCTTATGAGGCTTCCGTGGCAGCTTGCTTGTGGCCTCACCTCAGTCTGGTTGGCAAGCCTGAAAGTTTCTTCAGGATTGAATTAGTTGCTGGTTTGTGCCTGCTATCTGCTTTCTGAAAGGACTGGACTGTAGCTGCTGGTTCGCGCCTGTTGTCTGCCTGCCTAGAGAACTGGTCTGCAGCTGCTGAGTTGTATTTGGTGTTTGCTACAAGGCTGAACTGCTGACCAAGAAGATCAAGCTTACCCCTCAAAGAACTATTGCTGAACAGGTCCACTTCCCTCATATCCTAATAATTCTGGGTGTTGGGCTAGAGGAGGTCGAACCCTTTTAAAAATAGGTTGCACAGCCGGGCGTGGTGGCACACGCCTTTAATCCCAGCACTCGGGAGGCAGAGGCAGGTGGATTTCTGAGTTCGAGGCCAGCCTGGTCTACAAAGTGAGCTCCAGGACAGCCAGGGCTATACAGAGAAACCCTGTCTCAAAAAACAAAAAAACAAAAACAAAACAAAAAAAACAAACAAAAATAGGTTGCAAACATTTTATGCCTACAGAGACACCACAGTAAGTCTGAAGTCCTGATTTAAAGCACATTAGGGGATTTCTGGAGAGGCCAGGTGACAGAGCAGCTTCTGAGGCCTGGACTTGCCCAGTTCTTGGAAACAAGATTTAGGCCTTATCTTCTGAACTGCCAGTTTGAAGCTTGTCTCGTGAAGTCAGCCTAGCCTGTCTTAGCATCATAATTTTGTTTTGTAGGCCTCTTAAGGGAAAGCTACTTTGATTAAAAGGTCAGAATTCAGAGCCAGGCATGGTGGTCTTTAGTCCCAGACTCTGGAGGTAAAGGCAGGCATATCTCTGTGAGTTCCAGGCCAGCTCGGTCTTACAGAGTGAGTTCCAGGACAGCCAGAGCTACACAGAGAAACCTTGTCTCAAAAAAACCAAAAAGCTTGGACTCTGAGTTCTACCTGGGGCTATGGGTGGAGCCGTGGATTTTAATTTGCCTTAAAGATTAGAACATTACATAATAAAGCCCCTTCCCTTAAATGTTATTCCACCTGGGCCTGTCAATCAATCACCTAGCCAGGAGAGATCACCTCTAAGATGATTCAGCGGAAGACTCTAGGAGGCAGGAAGCATGATGAAGCAGTTGCTTTCAGATCCTCATTGCTAAGCCAGTCTGCTTGCTGAGCTGTAACTCAAAACCTTTATGTTCTTTGAGACAAAGTTTGTGTGACAGAGCCCTTGCTGTCCTGAACTCACTTTGTAGACCAGGTTGGCCTTGAACTCACAGGACTCTGCCTGTCTCTGCCTCCCAAGTGCTGGGATTAAAGGTGTGCGCCAGCCTGCTCAAGGCTGGGGGAGGCTACAATAGCCCCCCCCCCATCCCAGTCAGATGTGTGCCAAGCTGGACACCCCCTTGGTTGTTTGTTTGCCTCTATACATGCTTGTTTGAAACTGGGCTGGGGGCTTCACCCTCCCATCCTGTTTCGTCAGTGACATCCTGTAGTCCAAGCTGAGCTTGAATAAAGACCTAGTGCAACTACATCAGAATCAGCTCCTTGGTGGTCTTTTGGGATTCATGAAACAGGCACAACAGACATAAAACTAGCCAGTTGACTGGGTCTCATCAGACTTAGGATCCTTATGCCTTGGCTTCCCAAACAGAAACAGTGAGTTTACGGCCACAGTGTTGGCTAGCTTCTTCTTTTAGACATACTGCATGTCAGGTTCCCTCAGGGAACTGCTACAGAAATGGTAGCTGTAAGAAAGGAGGTAGAATAAAAAAAAAAAAAAAAAAAAAAAAAGAAAGAAAGGAGGTAGAGCTGGGCATGGTGCCGCATGCCTTTAATCCTAGCACTTGGGAGGCAGAGGCAGGCGGATTTCTGAGTTCCAGGCCAGCCTGGTCTACAGAGTGAGTTCTAGGACAGCCAGGGCTACACAGAGAAACCCTGTCTCGAAGAAAAAAAAAAGTGACTAGCTTCTTAACGGGCAGGCCCCTGCATGTTCTAACAGACATAACTGTCATCAGTATAATGGATCTGCGTTGGACGTCATCCTGGAAGAGACGAGCGATCAAGATCTCTTTGAATTGAGTTGTGACACAGGGCTGAGAACAAATTGCTTCTCTTAGGCATTATGGACATTTATGGAGAAAAAAGCATTTGCAATTAATTTCCAGGACTTGGGGCTAGGGAGTGTGACATTTACAGCACATCTGGTGTAGCAGCTGCAACAGAATTGCCACTTGATTAAACTGACGGTAATTGACTGTCTCCAGAATCCATTCATCTTCTGCAAGGGCCAAAGAGGAGACAGAGTTAAGTAGAGATATGGTAGCAACCACCGAACCTGCATCTTTCAAGTCTCTTCTTGGCACTAGTTTCTTCAGTCCCTGCAAGGGTTCCATTCTGGTTCCTTGTTCACTGTTTCCCAGGGCAGAGGCAGCTTTAATGGCTCCCTTTGGTCTTTTCAATCATAATAGTCCCCATGCCCTCCACAGATCAGGGAACCAATGAGGGAATCTTGCCAAGTCTTAAATATATTTGTCCCAATTATGAATTTCAGGACTGAGGAAGCAACCACCACAGGATGAACTTAGGGACCCATAGTGTAAGGGAGGCATCCCCCTTCTGAGACAGTATAGGACATACCCAGAGACCAGATTCTCAACACAAAGGAGATTTCTTACCCTAGAGGGGCAAGGGGGGAGGGGGGGTTGAGACTGCAAAGGCAGACAGCAAGCTGCAACAGCAGCAGCAGCATCGTAGGTTAGCTGCATGAGGAGGGGTTTTTCAGCAGTTCTGGCTCATGGCTGCAGGAGAGAAGGGTCTTAAGACACACTTAGAAGCCTCACAGGCATGTCCAACCTTTCACGTTGCCACAGAAGTCACCTGCAAAGTTCATGCTGGGAATCACACATAAAACCAAAAATTACACACACACACAGCCTCATAGTGTTTTCAGTAAGCTTATGATTTTATATTGGATTGTGTTTTTACCTAACATCTGGTGAATGGGAAAAAGAAAGAAAAAGGAAGGATGTGATTTCTTCTAGGCACTGTGGAGGAGAAAGTTTATAGCAGGAACAAGGGAGAGCACAACCAGAGGTGCAGATACCGGGAAGAGTCCGGGGTGGACATGACCCTGAGCCATTCGAGGAGGGGGGAAGAGAGAGGAAAGAGAGAGGAACCAGGTGCAGCTGCCAAGAGGGCAAGAGGTAAGAAGGGGCAGTAATCAAGATGCCTGGATTATCCAGGGAAGAGCCTCTGGGGGAAGGGTAACCCAGACCCTGGGCTGGAGAGTTGGGAGGTATGTCGGGGGAGATTGCTGGGTATGCCAGCCATACCCTGTAACAGGTAGAAACTGAGAGACGCTGAAAGAACCTGGTGGCCAGGTCTGCTTGGAAATATTAAATAAGCCCCTCGGCCATTTCTTCCAGGGTTTGAGACGTATATCTGTCCATATGAGGCCTGTGGCTATGGGTTGTCATGTCTTCATCTGGAGCTGGGAAATTTGTCTAAGTTAATTTCCTTAGAAATGGTTTGAAAGAGCCGGGCATGGTGGCACACACCTTTAATCCCAGCACTTGGGAGGCAGAGGCAGGTGGATTTCTGAGTTTGAGGCCAGCCTGGTCTTCAGAGTGAGTTCTAGGACAGCCAGGGCTACACAGAGAAACCCTGTCTCCAAAAACCAAAAACCAACCAACCAACCAAACAAACAAACAAAAAGAAAGAAAGATAGAAAGAAAAAGGAAATGGTTTGAAAGAAAATGGCCCCTGTAGGCCCATAGTGAGTGGGACTATTAGGAGGTGTGTTTTTGTTAGAATAGGTGTAGCCTTGTTGGAGGAAGTATGTCACTGTGAAGGCGGGCTTTAAGGCTTTATATGCTCAAGCTATGCCCAGTGTGGGACACAATCTCTTTCTGCAACCTGCAGATCCAAATGTGGAACTCTCAGCTTCTTCTCCAGCACCATGTCTGGCTGTGTGCTGCCATGCTTCCTGTCGTGATAACAACAGACTCTAAACATCTGAGACTGTCCAGCCCCAATGAAATTGTTTCTTTTGTAAGAGTTGCTGTGATCATGGTGTCTCTTCACAGCAATAAAACCCCAAGAAACTTCTTTCGTTTATTTATTTTTTATTAGATATTTTCTTTATTTATATTGCAAATGCTATCCCGAAAGTCCCCTATACCCTCCCCTGCCCTGCTTCCTTACCCACTCACTCACACTTCTTGGCCCTGGCGTTCCCCTGTACTGGGGCATATAAAGTTTGCAAGACCTAGGGGCCTCTCTTCCCAGTGATGGCCGACTAGGCCATCTTCTGCTACATATGCAGCTCTGGGGGTACTGGTTGGTTCATATTGTTGTTCCACCTATAGGGTAGCAGACCCCTTCAGCTCCTTGGTACTTTCTCTAGCTCCCCCACTGGGGGACCTGTGTTCCATCCTATAGATGATTGTGAGCATTCACGTCTGTATTTGCCAGGCATTGGGATAGCCTCACACGAGACAGCTATATCAGGGTCCTTTCAGCAAAATCTTGCTGGCATATGCAATAGTGTCTGGGTTTGGTGACTGATTATGGGATGGATCCCCGGGTGGGGTAGTCTTTGGATGGTCCATCCTTTCGTCTTAGCTCCAAACTTTGTCTCTGTAACTCCTTCCATGGGTATTTTGTTCCCTATTCTAAGGAGGAATGAAGTATCCACACGTTGGTCTTCGTTCTTCTTGATTTTCTTGTGTTTTGCAAATTGTATCTTGGGTATTCTAAGTTTCTGGGCTAATATCCACTTATCAGTGAGTACATATCTAGTGACTTCTTTTGTGATTGGGTTACTTCACTAAGGATGATATATCCTCTAGATACATCCATTTGTCCAAGAATTTCATAAATCCATTGTTTTTAATAGCTGAGTAGTACTCCATTGTGTAAATGTACCACATTTTCTGTATCCATTCCTCTGTTGAGGGACATCTGGATTTTTCCAGCTTCTGGCTATTATAAATAAGGCTGCTATGAACATAGTGGAGCATGTGTCCTTATTACCAGTTGGAACATCTTCTGGCCCAGGAGAGGTATTGCTGGATCTTCCAGTACTACTATGCCCAATTTTCTGAGGAACCGCCAGACTAATTTCCAGAGTGGTTGCACAAGCTTGCAATCCCACCAGCAATGGAGAAGTGTTCCTCTTTCTCCACATTCTCGCCAGCATCTGCTGTCACCTGAATATTTGATCTTAGCCATTCTGACTGGTGTGAGGTGGAATCTCAGGGTTGTTTTGATTTGCATTTCCCTAATGATTTTTTTTTAATTTCTCACATGCATATTGCTAGCTAAAAGCCAATCTGAACGGTAGCATACTATATGATTTCACTTGTCAATACCCAGATTGTTTAGCACAAGCAATGAACTCTATACTAGTCAAACATATATCAGTACTGGCTAGGCGGTATTGTACAGGCTTGTAAATCCCAACACGTGTCTGGTCTACCTAGAATTTCCAGGTCCACTGGAATTGCTACATGATAAAGCCATACTCTATATATATATATATATATTTTTTAAGTACTTTCTGCTTTGCTAATTTGAAACTGCTCCCCACCACCCCACAAAAAAAACTATATAAAAAAAGTACAGCAAAACAAACCCAGTAAAACCAAATCATTTCTCAGATAGCTAAGCATTTAGCCAATCCAGCACAAGGCCATGAGGAGCTGTCAGAGATGTTAAGATGCAGCGGGCTGTTAGAGAGATGGATGCTGATTTGTCAGCAGAGTCTCCACTCTGCTGGGAGACAGGAGGAGGGGCTTCTGATGACTGACAGCCAGTTTTTTTGTTTGTTTTGTTTGTTTGTTTGTTTTTAGCCATTATAGGGATCACAGAATATTCTTCCATTCCCTTTAGATCAGAGTAAAATCTTGTCTAAGGCGGCATATTTGGGGGTAGAGCATTTTTCTTTGCACGGCTTCTAATTTTAAAGTTTCTTAGGATCTTCTTGTTGCTGTGAACACATTCAGGACATAGCAAATTATCTTCCACTCCTGGTTCTGGGATAATACAGGCCGGTAACAGGAAGAGAAAATTCATCCTTTGGGGAGTGTCTGGAACCCAGGTCTGTCCAGCAAGAAATTGCAGGCGAACCCAGCCTTTCTTATCTGCAGGAAGCTGCCTGCCATGGACAACACACCATCTGGATCCAGTGGCTTGTGGCAGAAAGGCCTCCACATTAGACGGAAGAGGACATCGATTCTTAGACATTGACTGAGCTGCTCTCATGGCAATCCTTGCCCAGGCTGCAAATGTGGACTCCTTAGGTGAAGTTAGAATTTCCAGGACACCACTCTCCTCCTTTCTCCTTTGGCACCTGCTTGGAGGCCCGATTCCTCGGTAGACTATCTTGGATTTCTTGGGACCCTGCTTCATTCTGGCCTCCCGAGATGTATTGGGAATATAACATTCTTGTTTAGAATAGGAGTGTCTCCGAAGTCTCAAATAGACCTCAACTTTCTTGCCATCCGTACTCAAGTTATGATACCGACACCACTCCCGAAGAGTGTTCCGGGACACGTCCCTAATAGGAGGCAGGCTGGGCAGAGGACAGGTGCTTGGTATGGTTCTGGTTGGGTGTTTGATTCCCGCATGCCTCACCAGAGAACGAGCTGGTGGTGTGTGGTCTAAGGTTGAAGAAGAAACATTTGATTGCGTAAGTTAGACTGTGATTGGCTCCCCCTCCTTAAATTGGACCAGCGTTAAAATCACACTTTCTTCATCCAAGTTTTCCTTAGATAGGTTCTCATTGAAAGTCTCCAGGCCGAAGTATGACATTTTCAGGCAGGCTTGGGAAGAAGACTAAGGCAGCATATTTCCCTAATGATTAATGAACATTTTTTCCAGGTGCTTCTCAGCCCTTTGGTATTCCTCATTTGAGAATTCTTTGTTTAGCTCTGTACCCATTTTTAATGGGTTTATTTGAATTTCTGGAGTCCAGCTTCTTGAGCTCTTTGTATATGTTGGATATTAGTCCCCTATCAGATTTAGGATTGGTAAAAATTCTTTTCCAATCTGTTGGTGGCCTTTTTTGTCTTACTGACAGTGTCTTTTGCCTTACAGAAGCTTTGCAATTTTATGAGGTCCCATTTGTCAATTCTTGATCTTACAGCACAAGCCATTGCTGTTCTGTTTAGGAATTTTTCCCCTGTGCCCATATCTTCAAGGCTTTCCCCCACTTTCTACTCTATAAATTTCAGTGTCTCTGGTTTTATGTGGAGGTCTTTGATCCATGTAGATTTGAGCTTTGTACAAGGAGATAAGAATGGCTCAATTCGCATTCTTCTACATGATAACTGCCAGTTGTGCCAGCACCATTTGTTGAAAATGCTGTCTTTCTTCCACTGGATGGTTTTAGCTCCTTCGTGAAAGATCAAGTTGACCATAGGTGTGTGGGTTCATTTCTGGGTCTTCAATTCTATTCCATTGATCTACCTGTGTGTCGCTGTATCAGTACCATGCAGTTTTTTTTATTATTATTATTTTTTATCACAATTGCTCTGTAGTACAGCTTGAGGTCAGGCATGGTGATTCCACCAGAGGTTCTTTTATTGTTGAGAATAGTTTTTGCTATCCTAGGTTTTTTATTATTCCAGATGAACTTGCAAATTGCCCTTTCTAACTCAGTGAAGAATTGAGTTGGGATTTTGATGGGGATTGCATTGAATCTGTAGATTCCTTTCGGCAGGATAGCCATTTTGACTGTATTAATCCTGCCAATCCATGAGCATGGGAGATCTTTCTATCTTCTGAGATATTCTTCAATTTCTTTCTTCTGAGACTTGAAGTTCTTATCATACAGATCTTTCACTTCCTTAGTTAGAGTCACAACAAGGTATTTTATATTATTTGTGACTATTGTGAAGGGTGTTGCTTCCCTAATTTCTTTCTCAGCCCGTTTATCCTTTGTGTAGAGAAAGGCCATTGATTTGTTTGAATTAATTTTATATCCAGCTACTGCACTGAAGCTGTTATTAAGGTTTAGGAGTTCTCTGGTGGAATTTTTAGGGTCACGTATATATACTATCACATCATCTGCAAGTAGTGATATTTTGACTTCTTCATTTCCAATTTGTATCCCCTTGATCTCCTTTTGTTGTCGAATTGCTCTGGCTAGGACTTCAAGTACTATATTGAATAGGTAGGGAGAAAGTGGGCAGCCTTGTCTAGTCCCTGATTTTAGTGGGATTGCTTCAAGTTTCTCTCCATTTACTTTGATGTTGGCTACTGGTTTGCTGTAGCTTGCTTTTATTATGTTTAGGTATGGGTCTTGAATTCCTGATCTTTCCAAGACTTTTATCATGAATGGGTGTTGGATTTTGTCAAATGCTTTCTCAGCATCTAAGGAGATGATCATGTGGTTTTTGTCGGTGAGTTTGTTTATATAGTGAATTTCGTTGATGGATTTCTGTATATTAAAGCATCCTTGCATCCCTGGGATGAAGCCTACTTGGTCATGATGGATGATCGTTTTGATATGTTCTTGGATTCAGTTTTCGAGGATTTTATTATTTTTGCATCAATATTTACAAGAGAAATTGGTCTGTAGTTCTCTTTCTTTGTTGGATCTTTGTGTGGTTTAGGTATCAGAGTAATTGTGGCTTCATAGAATGAATTGGGTAGAGTATCTTCTGTTTCTATTTTGTGGAATAGTTTGAGGAGAGTTGGAATTAGGTCTTCTTTGAAGGTCTGATAGAACTAGATAGATGAAATGAGTTCATCTGGTCCTGGGCTTTTTTTTTTTTTTTTTTGGTTGGGAGACCATTGATGACTGCTTCTATTTCTTTAGGGGAAATGGGACTGTTTAGATTGTTAATCTGATCCTGACTTAACTTTGGTACCTGGTATCTGTCCAGGAAGTTGTCTATTTCATCAAGGTTTTCCAGTTTTTTTTTGAGTATAGCCTTTTGTAGTAGGATCTGATGATGTTTTGGATTTCCTCAGGTTCTGTTGTTATGTCTCCTTTTTCATTTCTGATTTTGCTTATTAGAATACTGTCTCTGTGCCCTCTAGTTAGTCTGGCTAAGGGTTTATCTATCTTGTTGATTTTCTCAAAGAGCCAGCTCCTGGTTTGGTTGATTCTTTGAATAGTTCTTTTTGTTTCCACTTGGTTGATTTCAGCCCTGAGTTTGAGTATTTCCTGCTGTCTACTCCCCTTGGGTGAATTTGCTTCTTTTAGTTCTGGAGCTTCTAGATGTGCTGTCAGGCTGCTAGTGTATGCTCTCGCTTGTTTCTTTTTGGAGTCACTCAGGGCTATAAGTTTTCTTCTTAGGACTGCCTTCATTGTGTCCCATAAGTTTGTGTATGTTGTGGCTTCATTTTCATTAAACTCTAAAGAGTCTTTAATTTCTTTATTTCTTCCTTGACATCATTGAGTATCATTGAGTAGAGTGTTGTTCAGTTTCCACGTGAATGTTGGCTTTCTATTATTTATGCTGTTGTTGAAGATCAGCCTTAGTCTATGGTGATCTGATAGGATGCATGGCATAATTTCAATATTTTGGTATCTGTTGAGGCCTGTTTTGTGACCGATTATATGGTCAGTTTTGGAGGAGGTACCATGTGGTGGTGAGAAGAAGGTATATCTTTTTGTTTTAGGATAAAGTGTTCTATAGATACCTGTTAAATCCATTTGTTTCATAACTTCTGTTAGTGTCCATGTGTCTGTTTAGTATCTGTTTCCAGGATCTGTCTATTGGTGAGAGTGGGGTGTTGAAGTCTCCCACTATTATTGTGTGAGGTACAATGTGTGTTTTGAGGTTTACTAAAGTTTCTTTAATGTATGTGGCTGCTCTTGCATTTGGAGCATAGATATTCAGAATTGTGTGTTCATCTTGGTAGATTTTACTTTTGATGAGTATGAAGTGCTCCTCCTTGTCTTTTTTTTTTGATAACTTTGGGTTGAAAGTCAATTTTATTCTATATTAGAATGGCTACTCCAGCTTGTTTCTTCAGACCATTTGCTTGGAAAATTGTTTTCCAGCCTTTCACTCTGAGGTAGTGTCTGTCTTTTTCCCTGAGGTGGGTTTCCTGTAAGTAGCAAAATGTTGGGTCCTGTTTGTGTAGCCAGTCTATTAGCCTATGCCTGTTTATTGGGGAATTAAGTCCATTGATGTTAAGAGAAATTAAGGAACAGTAATTGTTGCTTCCTGTCATTTTTGTTGTTAAAGTTGGGATTCTGTTCTTGTGGCTGTCTTCTTTTAGGTTTGTTGAAGGATTACTTTCTTGCTTTTTCTAGGGTGTAGTTTCTGTCCTTGTGTTGGTGTTTTCCCTTTATTATTCTTTGAAGGGCTGGATTCATGGAAATATATTATGTGAATTTGGTTTTGTCATGGAATACTTTGGTTTCTCCATCTATGGTAATTGAGAGTTTTGCTGGGTATAGAAGCCTGGGCTGGCGTTTGTGTTCTCTTAGGGTCTGTATAACCATCTATCCATGATCTTCTGGCTTTCATAGACTCTGGTGAGAAGTCTGGTGTAATTTTAATAGACCTGCCTTTATATGTTACTTGACATTTTCCCCTTACTGCTTTTAATATTCTGTCTTTATTTAGTGCATTTGTTGTTTTGATTATTATGTGTCGGGAGGAATTTCTTTTCTGGTCCAGTCTATTTGGAGTTCTGTAGGCTTCTTGTATGTTCATGGGCATCTCTGTCTTTAGGTTTGGGAAGTTTTCTTCTATAATTTTGTTGAAGATATTTGCTGGCCCTTTAAGTTGAAAATCTTCATTCTCATCTACTCCTATTATCCATAGGCTTGGTCTTCTCATTGTGTCCTGGATTTCCTGGATATTTTGAGTTAGGATCTTTTTGCATTTTCCATTTTCTCTGATTGTTGTTCCCATGTTGTCTATGGAATCTTTTGCACCTGAGATTCTCTCTTCCACTTCTTGTATTCTGTTGCTGATTTCCTTCCTAGGGTTTCTATCTCCAGAGTTGTCTCACTTGGGTTTTCTTTTTCTACTTCCCTTTGTAGGTCTTGGATGGTTCTGTTCAATTCTATCACCTGTTTGGTTGTGTTTTCCTGTAATTCTTTAAGGGATTTTTTTTTTTTTGTGTGTGTGTGTTTCCTCTTTAAGGACGTCAACCTGTTTAGCAGTGTTCTCCTGTATTTCTTTAAGTGAGTCATTTATGCCCTTCTTAAAGTCCTCTACCAGCATCGTGAGATATGATTTTGATTCTGAGTCTTGCTTTTCAGGTATGCTGGGGTATCCAGGACTGGCTGAGGTGGGAGTGCTGGGTTCTGATGATGGTGAACGGTCTAGGTTTCTGTTAGTAAGATTCTTACGTTTGCCTTTCGCCATCTGGTAATCTCTGGCACTAGTTGTTATAGTGTGGCAGTGACTAATCTTGTTTATTTTTATAGCAACAGTGAACATCATTCTATTCTTTAGTTTCCCTGAACTGTTCCAAAAGTTTATATGGAATCACTAAATTCTATGCCTCTCACAAATGGAGAATCAGGAGCAGCAAATGCATTTTCTCTGGTAATCTCTTTACCTCTGTCTATAACCCTTAAACTCTGTATACCAAGAGAAAGACTTGAGCAATGTTGGCTGTAGCTGTAGAATAAGAGAACCCACCAACCCTGTTAGAGAACGTCACCCTTACAATTCTTTCTAGAGTCAGTCATGGTGACACAGATGCTCCAAAGTGCTATTCTCAGAGCAACACAGTCACCTTTATCAGATCAGGCCCACCACTGGGCCTGCTGGCTGTTGATGGTCCTCCACAGAAGGAAGGCGTCCAGCCACTCCCAGATATTTGTATGTTTTTCTGATTTGCAAACCCTGATTGCATTGTGTCTAGGGAGGTGCCAGAGTATTTAGGCTGAGGAAGGTTAACAAAACAAAACAAAACAAAACACTCCATCCTTGTAGCTAGAGGGAAACCTTCATACATACTGAAGACTTCCCAGTGGGGCTGCTTTGGGCTCCCCATGCTCCTGTATCTTTTCTTATGCTCTTGAGAGGGAAGGATTCCCACTACCAGTCACAGGTTTAATTGGAGCAGGCTGCATGATGGCCCAGTTGGTGCTTGTGCTTAGGACTGAGAATCTGAGCTCAATGCCTGGATCCCACAAGGTGGCAGGAAAGAACAGATCTATGATGTCTTCTGACCTTTTCATGTATGTGTGTGTGACTTTATCATGTATGTGTGTGTGCCATAGTATGTAGGAGCATGCGTGCATGCACGTGGGCACGTGTGCACACACACATCCGTAAACTTTTCAAGTTAATTAGAGTAAACAAAGAAGCAAGAATATACTCTTTAGCAAAAAGTAGCTTGGTCCTGGCAGCCATGGGGACTTAGATTTCTCCTCTCTCTGCTAAAGTGTCCCTCATGCCTCCTTCAGGCTTAGACATGGCCAGGAAAAGGGTGTGCTTTCCTTGCAAGCCCATTTTACTCAGAATTCTAAAGTATAGATATATAGGCTGAAAGAATATGTAGAAGGGTTTATGTTATTCTAAAATTGAAAAACTTGCTAGGGGAAAAAGGTAACAGGTTTGCATGTTCCCCAGTGAGGAAGTCTTGAAGTTGGTCTGACCCCCCCCCCCCATCCTGTTTTGGGGCCCTGGTCTCTCTCTCTTGGTTCTGTCTTTTTAATGTCTACCTATCTTGGGTAACCCATTGACCAGTCCTTCTCAGAACTAACCTCCATGCCTATCACCTGTACCCAGATCTGTATTAGGAAGGATTATGTGGCTGTTTGTATTATGTCAATTTGGGCCCCAAAATAGTTTATATGAAAATCTGTATGTCTGTATGTAAGACATTGAGGGAACCCAGAACACTGGGGCAGACATCAAAGAATGCTCCGCCACCAGGATCTATTTAAGTATTTAACTGGGTATTATTACAGATGGCTCCCTGGAGAGTGTTGTTGGAGTTCGAGGGCAGGGACGCATAGGGACTTTTTTTGGGTATACTTTACTGGGTTCTTATACCTATCCCCCTCTCAACCCTATTCCACCCCAATTCCTTCCAACCTCCCAACACTAGGTTGGAGAGAAAGAAGACTAGAGGGGAAAGGGGGCATAGACTTCTTTAGACTACTTCCTGCTTATTAGGGGTGTCAGGTTTCTAGGGGCAAGCCCAATCTTAGTCTTCAGAATATCTAGCAATCCAACAAATGCTGCAGCAGCTGCTGCTACACTGCCACAGGCCCTCTTAGGGCTCTCCCATTTATATTCTTTCCACAGTTCCCAGACTTAAACTATTTGCAGCTGGCAAAAAACATGCCCCCTTGAGGCATGAGACGATCATAGTTAATGACTGGACAAACTGAGGCAGCCACATATCCCATACCTGGGGTTAAAGCAAAAACATATTCACGTAACAAAGTGGTTTTTTTTTAAAGATTTATTTATTATTATACCTAAGTACACTGTAGCAGTCTTCAGATGCACCAGAAGAGGACATCAGATCTCATTATGGATGGTTGTGAGCCACCATGTGGTTGCTGGGATTTGAACTTAGGACCTTCGGAAGAGCAGTTGGTGCTCTTAACCACTGAACCATCTCTCCAGCCCACAAAGTGTTTTTTAAGAAAGCAAAGCTCTCACTACATAGACACACTGCCTTCCCTCAGACCATCACATCTGGCTACCCTTTGGAAGTTATGACCTGCTTTGAGGGTGGGACTTCACCTGTTAATGCTCTCTGGAAGCACTGTCACAGACATACCCAGATCATGTCTCCTAGGGTGATTTCAAAAGCAGTCAGACTGACAATGGATAGCAACCATCACAGGTAGGAAGCACCTCTCAGTGACTTGCAATTGCCTCTTTGGCCCAAAGCTTTTGGCACTGTTTAGGCAGGTTCTGACAAAGTGGAGGCAGAGCCTTGCTGCCAGTAATAGCTGCTGGGGGTACATCTTGTCTATAAGAAAATCAACTAACTTATTAATAATCAGAAACACATAAATCAAAAGTGGGAACAGGTTTGCCTACACTCAGCTGACTTGGGTACAGTGTCACCTAACAAAGATACAAAATACAGATTGTGGGACTGGCAAAGCTACAAGAAATTTAATACCTCTGGTGACTTGGATACTATATGGACTGTGATGAAATGCTTTGATCTTTCCTGCCTGTTTGTGGAAGATGACTAGCCAGTCCTTGACGGGCGGATCAGAGAAACTTTTTGAGCTTGTGTAAGTTTTAGTACTGTTGGTACCATGTATGAGCACTGCAGCCAAAGCCTGCGGGTTATCACAGATGACACAGGTTTCTCTGGGGTTATTTTACCTGATTTTGAAAACATTCACTTGTGTGTAAGGCACATGTGTGCCACAGTTTGCACATGGAGGTCAGAGGACAATTTGTGGGAGTCAGTTCTAGCATGTGGGTCCTGGGGAATTGAATTAAGATAATCAGGCTTGGTGGCAATCACCTTTACCTGCTGGGCCATCTTGCAGGCCCAACAGATACTTTCGTTTTTTTTTTTTTTTTTTTTTTTTTTTAAGATTTATTTAGTTTATGTATATGAGTATACTGTAGCTATCTTAAGACACACCAGAAGAGGGCACCAGCTCTCATTATAGATGGTTGTGAGCTACCATGTGGTTGCTGGGAATTGAACTCAGGACCTCTGGAAGAGCAGTCAAGTGCTCTTAACTGCTGAAGCGCTCTCCAGCCTTCATTTTAAAATTATTCCTTAAAGCTTTGAAAGTCTAACCAGGCTCTGCTGCTCACAGTTTTGAATCATGATATTAATGAGTGTCATTCTATAGAGACCAAGGTGTGCACTTAGTTTATTGACTTACACATTTTTTGAGACACCTCTTCCGGTGTGTCTTTCAGTTGGCCTCAACTCATGGCCCTGTTTTGGTTTGTTTAGTCAGGGTTCTCTAAGAGTCACAGAACTTATGGAATGTCTCTCTATACTGAGGGAATTTATTGTGATGACTTACAGTCTGCAGTCCAACTATGGTCAGTTGTGAATGGGAAGTCCAAGAATCTAGTAGTTGCTCAGTCCCACAAGCTAGTTGTTTTAGCTGGACTTCTGTAGAAGTAGGTTCCAACAGATACGCTGGCAAGTAAGTGCAAGCAGTTGAAGAGTGAATCTTCTCCTTCTAATGTAGGTCTCTAGCAGAAGATGTGGCCCAGATTAAAGGTGTGTACCACCGCGCCTGGATCTAAGACTTGCTTTGTCCCAGGCTGACTTTGAACTCAGAGATCTCCTGGGATTAAAGGCCTGTACTGCTTTGCCTGGGCCTAAGCTTTTCATGGCTACTGTGCCTCAAGATCTCCATGCCAAGATCCAGGTCAAAAACTTGTGTCTTCCAGCTTCAAGATCTGGATCACAGGTGAGCCCTCCAATTCTGGATTGTAGTTCATTTCAGATAGAGTCAAGATGACAATCAGGAATAGCCATTATAGTCTCCCAAAAGATTATTGGCATGAATACTGTGTCTAGCTCAAACTTTTTTGTTTTGTTTTGTTTTGTTTTTTTGGTTTTGTTTGTTTTGTTTTTTTGAGACAGAGTTTCTCTGTGTAGTCCTGGCTGTCCTGGAACTCACTCTGTAGACCAGGCTGGCCTTGAACTCAGAAATCTGCCTGCCTCTGTCTCCCAAGTGCTAGGATTAAAGGTGTGCGCCACCACCACCCGGCTTCAACTAAACTTTTAAAAAAACTATGTTTGTCATTGTGATATTATAAGAAAAAATGGATCACAGTTTTATGATTAGCAGATGGGGAGAGGGCTGAACAGGATTTTATTTAATAAAGGTGTAATAAAGACTATATTGTTCTTCTACATCAATAAGTTTGAACACACACATTCCTAGAAGTTCCTAGAGAGATTCTCAAAGCACAGACACACCTTACAGTGTTCACAAAGTACTGCTCATCAGAGTAAGAGAGCTGCAACCATTCAAATGTCCACCAAAGGGGAAGGGTGTAAACAGAACCATGGCATCTGTAGAATACAGTAGAATATAGGAGTGGAAACTAGTTAGAATTATATATATCAATATGCATTAATTATAAAAATAGAAACTTTTAAAACTATGGTATATATATATGAGTTCATTTATACAAAGGTCAAAAATAGGCATATGCCAGTGATAAAGTCATCAAGAAAAAAAAGACAATGGAACAACGTACACAAACTTCAAGATGGTGGTCCTCTTCTGGTGAAAGGAAGAGTATTAATGAGGGAGGTGCCTAGACATGTTCTCCAGACCTACTATTTGAGTGGTGGGTACAGGATGCTATTCATTTCATTATCCTTTAAACTGCACACACACATTATATGTATCCTTTCTCTCCCTAACTTTTCAAACAGTGCTGGGATGGAACTCTGGGTTTTGCATACACTAGTCACTTGTTACACCAGGACCTACACTCCCAGTCCTAAATTCTATTGTATTCATCACTAAAACCAAAGTGATTTTCAAAATAGCGGATGGGACACGGAGTTGGCAAATTCTGATTGTGGAGATGGAGAGGATCCACTCTGTCATAGCAAGACTCCAGGGAATATTATAGAAGAGATCCCATGAGCTCTCTGCTGACGGGAAAGAGGGAATGGGCTGTTGAGGAGCATGGGAAATAATTGTTAGTGATAAAGCCTGGAGAGGTGGGGTAGGGGAATTGGACGAAAGTAGCAAGCACCTCCTATGGTAGTCTCTGGATACAAACTTAGCAAATCTGTAGATTAGGAGATGAGAGGCCAATTGATGTGACATCTTTTACTGAGGTGTCAAGTGAGGGTCTTAACTGAGGTATATGTGGGAAGCTGACTTCTAAGGGACCAAGAATAGACTATGATGCAGTGTAAGTACCTGATGCTTTGTGGACAGAAACAAAGTGGTTAAACACACATCAGCAGCCAGACTCTGATAGGCTAGATCCCATTTGGGCTAGCTTGCCAGAAAATTTTAATAAAGGGATATTGAAGTGGCAGAGACACCAGAGGGGGAAATGACTTAGTTGCTGGCAATGGGATTTGGTGTGAGAGGGGGAAATATGTGGGTTAGGGAGGATACATTAGTAAGTACTAGTTTTAATGGCTTTGAGATCTTAGCCAATGATTTCTTATAGTGCAGTGAGTGAGTTGGGGTAAGCCTAAAGTTAATGGCCAGAAATGCTTGGAATGAAGATTGCAGAAGTGGCCAGACATGGTGGCGCATGCCTTTAATTGCAGCACTTGGGGAAGCAGAGCAGATGGATCTCTGAGTTCAAGGCTAGGCTGGTCTACAAAGTGAGTTCCAGGACAGTTATGGGGAAACCTTGTCTTGAAATAACAAACAAATTCTGAAGTGGTCTAGTAATAGGTCTAAGGTCTAAGACTGGGACAATGGTGGTTGTTATTAACTAGGGAAGGATGCTGAACTGTGTGGGGGTAGAGTAACTATGAGTATGAGGACTGAGTAGGAGGTGCTGGCAAGGTGCCAAGATGGCAGAGGCAAATGGCACCCACCATCTTCGTGGATGTGGTCACTGGGAATGAGAACAGGAAAAAGCTGTAGAGGAAGAGCAGAAGAGTGTGAAGTAGCAAGTGGCACCTGGCAGGGCTGGAGATTGGTAGTGGAGAAATGTCGGAAGCAGCAATGGAAATGGAGAACACAAAGGTTCAGAGGACTTCTCAAGACACAGGGTGTGGTGGAGAGATGCTTCTTGGAAAGTGTCAGGTACTAAAGCATTTTTGCCTGCCACATTGGAAGTGTCAGAGGGGACAGTAATCATGAACATCTAGCAAATAAGGCTATGTGCAGGGTCCCTGGGGATGGTGGCCTGAGCAGTTTGGGTCTTCAGTTGATGACAGACTTATACATGGAAGGTTGGTTGATGGACCTCTTCTTGACAGCTCTTGTGGCAAGGTGGTTCTTGGATAAAACAGCCCAGCCTCAGCCCAGGGTTTAGAGGCTTCTAGACGATCTTCTAGAGTGCTCAGGTTCATATTTTACTTTGTGGTTCCTTCTTGAATATTTGTATGGGTTGACTCAAATCCATTAAAAACTCAGGAAATCCTCCTTCCAACTCTACTGATTTTGAGGGGAACCGATGACCAAATCCTTCAGTGGTTCACCTCTCCAGGCTGTGGGCAGAAACTCAGAGTCAAGCCAATGCAAGCAGCATCAGCGTTATCTAGGAAATCTGTGTGATTTCAGGCGAATTGACCTCTCCACTGTCTTTGTGAAGCACAGGATGCTGTGATAAATGTATTTAAGTGACCCAGGACAGCTCCAAACACACGGCAGAGGTAGAACAAAAGGAATTCCCTTTTTCATTGTCTTCAATATAAAGTAGGTTGCTTTTTTTCCCATTTGTTTGCTTCAGGTTGTTTGTGTTTTGTTTTGAACTTGTTGGGAGCCACACTAGGGTACCCCTGTGGTGTCTGCTTATAAATGCTGACAGAAGAGGAAGGCCTTTTCTACCTTTCCTTATGGCCAAGTCTGTGGTCTGCTTCCCTAAAGAATATTCCAGCTTTGCCATTGCAAAGTTCCAGCCCATTTCTGAAGGATGACTACAGGCCACCTAGACCAAGCACCTCCAGGTAGAGGAAAGTGCCTTGATTTTTTTAAATGAGTGTTTTGCCTACATGTGTCTGTGCATCATATGAGGCCAGAGAGGCCAGAAGAGGCAATCAGATCCCCAGGATTGGAGTTACAGGAACCTGCGTCCTCTGGAAGGGTAGCCAGCGTTCCTACCAGCCAAGCCACCACTCCAGCTCCAAACTGCCTTTCTTAATTTGTTATTCACACCACATGTATATTTAGAACAGTCAAGCTGCTTTGAGGACAAGTCTGGCTTAGCAATCTGGGCAACCATACCCAAGCCCTCCAGCTTACATAGGGCCTAAAGGTGGCCTGAGGGTTTGAGAAGCAGATGAGGACTGTACTGACAATAAATCCCACTGCCTGTCTGTGATTTTGGGATGTGAGAGAAAACAAGGTGACGGACAATGTCTTCCTTCCTTCAACTGGAGGTTCTCTGTGGATCAGAGTGAGTGCTTTCCATGTGAGGGCTGGGGAAGGGCTTGGTGATGGCAGCCTAAGTATCCCTTGCCTTAACAGCATGGGTGGGAGTCACTTCCAACTGCCATTCTCAAATTCTCCCCAGCCAGGGCACAAGAACTTCAGAGCACATGGAGGCTTATCTGGTTTCCATAAATAAAGGGCTCCCCAAGCCAGTAAAGAGGTGACTTCTAACAGTTTTTTTTTTAAGTGTTCCCTGTTTTGTTTCAATAGGAAAAGAAGCTGTTTGCTACTAAATTACTTGTCAGAAAGCATAACAAGTCATTAATCTTCCTTAGCATGGATTCCTGAAAAGTTAGAGCAAGAACAAGGTCAATACATGGGTAAACTTAGGGACAACTAAAACAAACAAACAAACAAACAAACAAACAAACCAACCAACCTGTCCCTCAGTATTATTGGCACTCTTTTTATAGGGGAGACCTTTAAGTTGTTCTTTAGCAGATCTGAGTCTATTAGGAAATTATGGTAGTAAGAGACCTACAGAGTGTCCTTGAGGTAAGAACAGCCTGGTTACAGTGAATCACTTTTTTTTTTTAAAGATTTATTTAGCTGGGCAGTGGTGGCGCATGCCTTTAATCCCAGTACTTGGGAGGCAGAGGCAGGTGGATTTCTGAGTTCAAGGCCAGCTTGGTCTACAGATTGAGTTCCAGGACAGCCAAGGTTACACAGAGAAACCCTGTCTCAAAAAAAAAAAAAAAAAAAAGAAAAAGATTTATTTTATGTATGAGTACACTGCAGCTGTCTTTAAACATTCCAGCAGAGGGAATCAGATCCCATTACAGATGGTTGTGAGCCATCATGTGGTTGCTGGGAATTGAACTCAGGACCTCTGGAAGAGCAGTTAGTACTCTTAACTGCTGAGCCATCTCTCCAGCCCCAGCGGATCACTCTTATTTGGCAAAGAGTGGACAAACCTTGTTAGATCATAAAATTACTATTCATTTACTTGATAACACTTAATTTTAGAGAAAAACTTAAATTAGTGGAGGTAAATACTGAGCTAGGTACAAAGGGCCAATGGAGGAGAAAGGCAAAGGTTCAGGTTGGAGGTGCAGCAGAGGTTAATGGGACATGAACATAAGCACACAGGCTCAACCGCTGAAAGGAGATGGGGAAAGCCTTCCAGTCAGCACAGTTTGCCTCCGTTCCCCAGAAATCTGGGCTGCTACTTGTCGCTTGTGCACTCCTTGATAGCTAATGTGTTGGCCCAGGGGCTGAGCACAAGAGTAATTATTGTTTGAGTAAGGGAAACAGTGAATACAAGACATGGTACAGACGGGGCTGGCCACATTCCTGCAGAGCAGATCGAACTCTTGGATTGTACAAATAACCCCTTCCCAGCACAAAATACAGAACAGTGTTGTCTCTTAGAGGTCAGAAAGAACTATAAAACATTTCTTATAAAAGTAGTTTTTAATAAATTGATGTATTTCAATGTTGTAACATGATAGTCCAATTCTATATCAAGGTAGCAAAAGTGAAGGTTCCTGGTGTTTTATAAACACTGTGAATGACAGTACACTTGCATTCAACTTCACAGAAATTCTCTTCAGATCCATGAAGATTTGTTGACAGCTGTCCCACTTGTTGACAGTGGAGATGTGTGTGAATAGACTGAGCAGACAATGAAAGTCTAACAATCAAGCTACACTCTCAAACCATACCGGCAAGAATAAGATGTAATGAGAGGATGGCTAACTGCTGAAAAACTAACTTTTAACATTAGTCATTTAAAAAGAAAACATAGCATACACCAAAGCTATAGTAAATATATAATGGAGCCATAAGACAACACATGGGTTAGAGCTGTGAAGCAGTGAACATGGTTCTACCCGACTTATGATGGAAGAAGCCATGGAAACAGAGTCCTGCAGCTGTCTGCAGTGCTTAATCTACACACACACACACACACACACACACACACACACACACACACACACACACACACGGCTATCAATGGACTAACCCTGGAATTCCCTGCTCTGTAAGATGCTGGTGATGGTAGGTATGCTATTGCTGTGAAGCAGAGCAATAGTTGGCCGGAGTTCAGGCCTGGAGGTGCTCTAGGACAGTCACCACTTTCTACAGCCTCACAAGTCACACTTCTAAAGCCAATGCCACCAATGAGGATTTAAAAAGCCCAAGCATATTTAAAACAAGCACCAGAAACCAACTATCTGATCTATTACTGCTATTATTGTTCAAACACCTACCAGAAGAAACAGTTTCACTTGGTTACAACTACAAAATATGTAAACTCATGTAAATTCATGACTGGAGTTCTGACTTGTGGTTTTTCTTATGAGTTCATGTGGAGAACTCATTGTTACCTTCTGAGGGCAAGAAAAGCAAAGTTAATTAATCCATTGCTAATCTACACTGTGGAGAAGGTTGGTCTCACTAAAGAGATTTTCTTCCTTCCAACCTCAGGGACACCAAAGTGCAAGGAATCTTGTGTCCTGACTCTCAGGTGACCTGCACATGAGCTGTTTATTTCCTAGAAGACTTTTACATTTCTTCAAACGTCAAATGTCCCAGTCAGGCATGAGAACAGCAAGTCACTTGTGTGCTGAGCTGCTGAAATGAGGGTAAGCACAGAGATGTACCTGGCTATTTACCCAGAAGTGTCTAACTGAGGGGCCACTCCCTTGGGTCAAAACATTTATATCTCAATGGATTAGAAAACACCATGATCCACACTATTAATAAAACAACAACAACAACAAAAACCCAAGTCAACTGTACCAAGCATCTCTTTCTTACCAAGCTGGGCTGAGGGCTTGGGCTCTCGTGGTGACACCTCTTGGGGAGCATTAGTGTTTTGTCCTAAGTCTCATTTTCAGACCTGAACTAAGTTGACTCTTCATAAAGACCACATATTCTGTCTTGCTGCACCGTTCCTGAAACAAATGCTCTGCCCCACCCGGCACGGGTAGAGTAACTTGCAGCAGCTTTCTTCTCTGGAAACAGAACAGTCAAACAGTACAAAGTGACTTCGTTTTCCTCAGGCCAGTGTTAAATAACTCAAGGTTTACTTTCCCTATAAAGAGGGTGTGCTTACGTTAAAAAGTATCAATCAAAATCAGCTCATGGAAAAATTAAAGATGAAATTTACTCAAAGACATGTATCTTCACACAGAGAATGTGACTCTCACACTAATCACGTATCTAAAGCTGCAGTCAGTACCTTGGATGTTCCTATGTTGTATCCACTACTTACACAGGACACTCACTCTTAAGGCAGAACATTGATTGTGACATGTAATGATTGGTTCTACATCCAAGGGTCAACTGGGGTTGGACTCTAACAGATGACTTCCTCACTAAGACTTCTCTGTAGCACAACCTCATTCCCAAGAGTATGTTATGTAAGAGAGATACATTTGAGAACATAAAAAAATGAATTTAAGACACACAAAAGTATAATTTTCAACAAGATATCAATGAAAATAGAATCTCTATTATGAGGTGCGGCTACTCCCATCATGAACTAAGAAACTCCAATAAGCCATTTCTGATACGGTGTACACAAACTATTAAAGAATTACCTTTGGGGTGTGTTTTAGATTCTAGGTTTCAATATCCAGTACAAAAGGTAGCCTGGCTAGTTTAAAAAGCAGTTCAGTGTCAGCTTGTACTGCTGCTCAGGAAGCTAGGTTAGGATACTCCCACCCCACCAAAATATCCTGTACAGGGAGGAGTTAGAATGTATTAAAATAAAATGAAGCCCCTCTCCTAACACATGTGCAAAAACACTCATCAGTTATAAGAGTATCTTCATTAAAGAATCAGAGGCATCAAGCCAGGCAGATACAAGAGTACCACCCTGCTGAGGTGGGCATATCTGGGGTGAGACCAGCTGCTCCACGGGCACCTTGGGAAATGTGCTACTCAGAATGGGAAGAAGGGTGTGGAGAGGAACTGACCAGGACCCAAGCCCTCTGGCTGTGTGTGTGCTCCTTCATGTCAGGCCAGTTTGGATTCCGGTATCTGGGTGCCAACATTGGTAACAAAACAAATACAGATCTCCGGGACAGCTTGTAAGCAGCGATGAGGACTGCGGCTGTGGAAGCCTTTCCTTGTGCCTACTACCTATGCTGTAGCTCTGGCAACTGTCAGGAAGTGTACAAAGATCATCTGCCTAATATTTGAAGATGAGGATATTCTTCTTTCATGGTGGCAGAAGTCCATGCAAGATTTGTAAACAGTGGTACAAAATACTGTAAACGTAATTTAACAGAGCTCGTATAAAACAGAGGAAGTGAATCCAAATTTACAAGTGGGTTAAAAAGAAAAGAAAAGAGGGCAGCTTCATACAAAGTTCTCCCTCCTGCGCCAAGCTATTTTTCTTCTTTTTTGTTTTTTTGTTTTTGATTACAAATATAATCCTGAGCTGAAAAACTGGGATTTGGGGGAGAGCCATCTTTGCATACAAAATATCCAAAGGACATTTAACTCTATTTTCTTTTTCTCTAGTGATACTCAACTGCCAGAGACAGTTCTGAAGGCCTGACTTCAGAGGTCTTATAGTTTAGTGTGACGCCCAGTTCTGGCACCAGCTGCAGCACTTGCCATGGCACTGGATGCGGCTGCATCCTCTGCTTCTTCTAGTTCATCCTGGAGTTCTTGGCTGACACTAGACTGAAGTGCAGCAGGAGTGAGCCACTCCTTTGGCAGGCAACTCTGTAGAAAGGGTATACAGGAGCTGAAGTAGGCCAGCCGGTTGATCCAGCGAGGAATCTCTTTCCCACAGAGAATCTAAGGAGGACAGAGCTCTGTATTAGGAAAAAGAGATCAATGCTGATGGTACTATTAAAGGGAGGGGGAGATGGAGGGGGAGGAGGAGGGGGTGGCTGTAGAGAAAATATACTGCAGACCAGCTTGCCCTGAGAAGCAGACTACTCCAGTCTGCTGAGAAGCAGTGCCTTAACTCAGGAGCCGGACACTACCAAGCCCCAATCCTTTCTTTCAGCCATGTACTTTTTACATTTGTGAAGTCAAGCCAATTCCCCTTGGTTTCTGTCTGTCTTGGATCATTGAGCTACTTTGAAACATGTAAAATTACTTTTAAACAAACAGAAGGAAAGAGGCTTGCTAGTACAGGTGTTATTAGAGTAGAGAAGCCTCATGCTGTTAGAAGAGTCAGTCTTTGGTATCTTCTTGTTAATTCTTTTCCCAGGTTCTTTCATACTTTCTTCCATTTCTACCACCCCACTTTCCCTTCAGCTGCATTCTGTCTTTGCTTTCAACCATGACCCATTTGTTTCAAGGAAGCTCATATGGTTCAGAAAGAAGAGTCGACAAATGAAGACAAGCTCCATAATATCCTGACAGAAGAGGGACTATGGTCAGGACAAGGCATGGAGGCCTAGCTAGCCTTTGGCCTGAGGACTCTAGGGGGTACAAGTGGGTGCCAGCTGGAATTCTTCTTGGCTGATAATCTGCTGCATTTCTCTGCCCACTTCTTATTCTTACAGGTCCTTAGGACTGGGGAGTCTTGTCCCTCTTATTTCAGAGAGTGAGAGGCAGTTCAATTACAATGTTGACTTTACCCTCTTATCATCTACACACACACACACACACACACACACACACACACACACACACACACAAATGGGCTCAACTGAATCCATGCTCCACTGCCAGAGTCTTGTCCCTCTTATTTCAGAGAGTGAGAGGCAGTTCAGTTACAATGTTGACTTTACCCTCTTATCATCTACACACACACACACACACACACACACACACACACACACACAAATGGGCTCAACTGAATCCATGCTCCACTGCCACTTTGATGGTTTGTCTCTAGTCATACTAAAGATTATGATCATGAGATATGAAACTACTGTTTTTAAAATATTTGAAACTATTAGAGGTTTCAAAGTTTCTTACTTTGGTTGTCAAAGAGGTAGTTGACATTTAAAAAGCTGGCAATTGTGCAACACTTTCCCTAAGATTCAGCAGCATTCCTTAATCCTTTTTCTCTTTTAGCTAAAAGGAAAATCAGGTGGCTTCACTTATGGACAGGTAATATGTTCTCTGATTACTCAGCACCTATCAGATTCCCTAAAACTTTAGTGCGAACTACCATGTGGGTGCTGAGAATTGAATTTTGGTCCCCTTGAAAGAGCAGCTACTCATCTTAACTCCTAAGAGTTAAAAACTCTGGGTCAAATCCCATTAGTAGGGTATTTAACATTGTAACCGGATTTAAAAAAAAAAATGAAATAGACTATTACTAGTGAGGTAACTGTGATATTTATCTTCTGTGCATTTGTAAAAACAGGGTCATAACATTTTTTTTTTTTACTATGGCTATCAGATAGTATTTAGTTTATACTGTGGGATGCATAATGTTGTCAACTGGACCAACCACCAAACAAAGGTTTGTGAGGGATTATCTAGCAGGTTAGATCATTAAGGTGAGAAGACATATCCTCAATGTGTACAGCACCACTCATGTGCTGGAAAGCCAGACACTGCACAAAAAGGTGAAAGAAAACTCAGCACCAGGGTTTATCATTTTCTGCTTCTTGACTGTACATGCAGGACAACTGTGGTCCAAGAAAGCAGGCTGCCTCCTGAGCTGGCAGCAGAACCTGGTAATATGATCCACATAAAACTGGTTCCTCAGGCATAAGATGTATAATTGTGTGGATCATGGTGTCTTATTCTATGGTTTTATAAAACTGACGAGGACAGGCAATGTATGGCAGGGCAGAAGACCCTGAGAGGCCAACCTGTATGAAGCTCGGAAGGTGAACCCTAGTTTGCAGTAGAGACCCCAGTTAGTTGGAGATGCCAGAATCATGGCTGTTTGCTAAGGAAAGCTGCATGCATGAAGTGAGATAATATATGTGCTGAGGCAACAGAGCTGGGAGAGTGGAAATATCCAAGCCTCCAAGCCCTTAAGGTCACAAATGGGTCCAACAGGAGCCCCAAATGGCAGAAATAGTGCTATGGAATTTGGTGTTTTCCTTGATGGTTTTTGGTCTTTGCTTTGGTTCTGATTTTTTTTTTTTTTAGTTTTTTTCAAGACAGGGTTTTTCTGTGTAGCCCTGGCTGTCCTGGAACTTACTCTGTAGACCAGGTTGGCCTCAAACTCAAAAATTCTCCTGTCTCTGCCTCCCAAGTGTTGGGATTAAGGTATGCGCCACCATGCCCGGCTGGTTCCGATCATTTCTTGTTATGCTCCATTTTAAATTAGAATGCTTACTCTGAGCTGCCCCATTGTATGCTTAAGTAGGCAACTTAATTTTATGTGAAAAGAGCTCACAGTTAAGAGATCAGAGTTACACTTTTAACAGTGTTGGAACTACTAAAGACTATATATAGGGACTTTTGAAGTTGTACTTAATGCATTTTGTGTTATGAAATGCTGTGAGCTTCTTGAGACAAGGAATCTGAGTATCAATACAATAAGGAATAAACAAATGAAAATTAATATTGTCAACTTTATAAGACAAATAGAAGATAAGCAAACAGATAAACCTCTAGGCCTGTCTTTGAGGGGTTGTTTAGGTTAGGTTACTGGGGTAGGAAGAACCCCCTCTCCCAATGTGGACAGCACAATTCATGAACTGGGCTCTAGGATATCTTAGAAAGGAGAAAGTGAGCCGAGCACCAGGGTGCACTTCTCGCTCCTTTACTATGGATGTAATGTAATCAGCAGCCCCAGGTTCCGGCTGCCATGCATCCCTTGCCAGGAGGGACTTGCACTTGAACTAAACTATAAATCAAAATAAATTCTAATTTCATTTACTGATTGAATGATTAATTGACCGAGTCTCTCTAAATAGTCTTGGCTAGCCTGGAACTCACTATATAGACCAGGCTCGCCTCAAACTCACAGAGATCCCCCTGCCTCTGCCTTCTGAAGCCAGCAGTAAGAAATTATATACTGCTGCTGAATGACCTCTAGGATGTAAACGGCCCCCTTATCTGGGGTTTTATGGTTGTAGTTTCAGTTCTAATTTGTCAACTTTAGTCCAAAGAATGCTTTTAAGAGGGGTTGCATCATGCTGGGCCTGGTGGCACATGCCTTTAATCCCAATATTGGGGGGGAGAGGCAGAGACAGGCAGATCTCTGTGAGTTCAAAGCCACCCTGTCAAAAAAAAAAAAAAAAAAAAACCAACAGAAAACAATGACTCTATCTGTATAACTACCTGTATAGCATTATGATGTTGTTTTGTTGTTGTTAAATTTCATTGCAGATGTGTAATGGTTTGAATGAGAAATGTTCCTTATAGTCTTGAGCACTTGAATACTTAGTCCTATTGGTGGTAGTGTTTAGCAAGGCTCAGGAGGTGTGGCCTTCTGGAGGAACTATGCCATAAGGGGTGGGTTTAGAGCTTAACGCCTCACCTACTCCCAATGTGCTTTTTCCTGCTTGGAGTTTGTGGTTCAAGATGTGAGCTTGTAGCATCCAGTTCCTGTCATCATGCCAGCTTCTTGCTGCCATGTTTCCCTACCACAACGGACTCTTACTCTCTGGAACCGTAAGCCAAATAAGCCCGTCCTTCTAAGCTTCCACAATCATTGTGTTTTATCACACTAACAGAAAAGAAACTAAAACATCATGGATACAAAAAAATACAATAAAAGCCAGGTATGATAGATGACTTTTAATCCCAGCACTCAGGAGGCAGAGGCAGACAGATCTCTGAGTTCAAGGCCATCCTGGTCTACAGAGAAAGTTCCAGGACAAACAGGGCTACACAGAGAAACTGTGTTGAAAAACTGAAAAAAAAAAAAAGTTTCATCGTGTTACGGTTTGAATCTTAAACATTCCCCCAAGGTTCGGGCACTAAGTGCGGTTGCTAGGGCATTACTGAAAGGTCCAGCACTTAGCAGTGAGGTTGTGGGTGGTAGGGATGCCTTTTGGCAGATCCCTCCTCAGCCTTTCTCTTTCTTGGTGGCTTATGGTAAACTGCTTTGTTCTGTGTAGTCCCCACAAAGACAAACTGGGACCAAAGGACACAATGGCACTCCAATATGAATAGAAATGTCTTTTCCTCATGTATCTGCCACAGTCAGAATGCTAGCATAGGACGCAGCCAATTGAATAAGGGGCAGTTATCTGTAGTCACTCTTCCTACTACAAAAGAATGACCAGAATTGCCACTTCAACTTAGCTGACTCTATGAACTGCCAACTCTGGAAAGATCAGCCACACTAGATAAAGAAATACAATAATTTTATGCACGAAAAATTAGGGGAAAACACCAAGGTTGAATACAGTGATACAGAAAGCACAGGAAAGTGTCACGTGAAGGGCTTAAAGAATGAAGTTGAGCTGGGCTGTGGGGGTGCACACCTTTAATCCCAGCATGAGAGGCGGGCACAGGCGGATCTCTGTGAGTTCAAGGCCAGCCTGGTCTACAGAATGAATTCCCGAACAACCAGAACTACACAGAGAAACCCTGTCTTGAAAAAATAAAAACAGAAAAACAAAAACCAAACCAAACCAAAAAAACACCCCAACCAAACAAAGAAACTAAATTTACCTCTGATAAAGCTGAAGAAAAGTGATTGCAGTTTTTGTGCATCAGATGGTAGGCGTTGCCCTTATACTCTTTCCCCAGTTCTTCTACAATTTTCTCTATATCATCTTCTAGAAAGTCCGTACTTCCTAGAACAACAGCTTCTCTTAAAGAACAACCACAAAAAAAAATCCAAAATAAACAAAACAAAGCTGTGTGAGTTTTGCTCATATATTTTATTTATAATAAGCATAATTAAACACTTGCTTACTTAAAAATTTCAATGATTTTAGTTTCTATTTTGCTTTATGAAACATATTAGAGAATCATATTCAAAGCTAAAAATATCCCTGCTAAATACTGGGGTTAGCCATATTTTCATGAAGAAAAAATCTTTGGCAGTAATTGTTCTTGTGCTGCAGTGAGACAGACCACATTTTAAAACATCATTCAAAACATCAAATAAAACACTTCAATATGTTTCCTGGAAAATATAGCAGATATTTCTCAATAAAAGGCAGAATTTTAGATATAAGCTAGTTGTAAACAAATCTAAAAATTATTAGAAAATCATTTTATTTAGCACAGTTTGTACCATTTTATCTGGCATTATTATATACAAATGCTTTAATTCAGTGCCGAGTTTTGAGAGCTATGCACTCAGAAGTGTTGTAGCCCTATTCTGAATTTATTATCTGTTTTACACTGGGAAAATTCATTAGTATAGACCCAGAAGTTCCTTTAAAGTTTCCTGAAATGAAGACTCTAAACATCATTTTAGACGTAACAATTAAGGAATAAGAAGACTGACTGAGAGAGGGAAAGGCCCAGGACACCCTGTTGGTTCAGGGTTTCCACGACACTGATGCTATTGATAGTAGTTTCCAGGATAAACAGTTCAGTTATTTTGAATTTACAAGTGTTTCTTTCATTGGGGAAAGAGATTTTATAGTAGGTCATAATAAAAATTCCACCTTGTCTATTCTCCCTCTGAAATAGGGAGCCTAGGCAGGAGATCATTAGGCAAGGGGTTTCCTAAGGCAGAATGTAAGCTAAACAAAGACAACTATATTTGAAAAGCAGACAAAAAACAACTTAGAGATCCTGAACAAAAGTAAGACAAGCTTTTTCAGACATTATTTGAGTTTCCATTTTTATATAACTCAGTTCAATTTAATTTAAAAACAAAGTATCAGTCATTAAACCAAATTTAAGATATTTAATTTTCTAAATTTTTTTGAAGATTTATTTATTTTTATATATGTTGAGTATATTGGTGCTGTCTTCAGACACCCCAGATGAGGGCATCAGATCCCATGACAGATGGTTATAAGCTACCATGTGGTTACTGGGAATTGATCTCTGGTAGAGCAGTTAGTGCTTTTAACCTCTGAGCCATCTTTTCAGCCCAATTTTCTTTTATTTATTTATTTATTTATTTATTTATTTATTTATTTATTTATTATATGTAAGTACATTGTAGCTGTCTTCAGACACTCCAGAAGAGGGGGTCAGATCTTGTTAAGGATGGTTGTGAGCCACCATGTGGTTGCTGGGATTTGAACTCTGCACCTTCGGAAGAGCAGTCGGGTGCTCTAACCCACTGAGCCATCTCACCAGCCCTCAGCCCAATTTTCTAAATTTTTATTTTTTATTTTATTTTTTTGGTTTTTCGAGACAGGGTTTCTCTGTATAGCCCTGGCTGTCCTGGAACTCACTCTGTAGACCAGGCTGAATTCTTTATACCCCAAACAAGCTCTGCCGCCTACTACAGTGTAATAGAAATTACCCTCCTACTTACTTAAATTTAAATGTTTCTCCTAGCTCAGAAGCATTTCCTGGGGAAATTTCAAATATTCCAGAAAAAGGATATGGATGGCCACCATAAGCAAACTCTGAAAAGATACAAGGCAAAATTTTTAGTATGTATTGCATAAAATGTAATCAGAATGCTAAATCAGCCTTAAAATACTACAAAAATAATATAACTTGAATATTTTTCAGCATATACAGTGCTTTTTGCAAAGTCCTGTTTATGTATAACTCATACAGACTCATACATATTATTATTATTTTTTTTTTTAAACTTTATTTAATGAATTAGTGCTCTGCTGCATATACATCTGCCTGCCTGAAGAGGGCATCATATCATATTTTAAAGTTATATATGCAGTGTTCTACCTGAATGTATGCCTGCAGGCCAGAAGAGGGCACCAGATCTCATTATAGATGGTTGTGAGCCACCATGTGGTTGCTGGGAAATGAACTCATGGCCTCTAGAAGAGCAGCCAGTGCTCCTAACTGCTGAGCCATCTCACCAGCCCCAGATTATCTGTCTTTAAAATGCTAACACTTACAGACACTTCAAAATGCTTGTGACTGCTCTGTATACTGCTCTGAGCCTAGGAGAGTGACCAGCTCAAAAGTGATTTCTTTCTGTGGTGCCATCATACCAGGAGGCCAGCAGCTCAGCACCTGGCCACTATACTTACTGGAGAAACTGAGATGAGTGTTGTTTTGTTTTTGGTGTGCTCTGCATTGGGCTGCATGCATCTACCCAACCTGGAAGACTAGGATGTACACCGAGTTAGGAGTGAAAACACTACTGCACCAAGCATAGTGTGTATGTCTGTATTCTTAGCTCTCAGGAGGCAGGAAGATCGTTGAGTTCTAGGCTAGACTGGGCGGCTCCTAGTGAGTTCCAAGGCAAGTCTGAACTATATATATAAACCAGGACTCTGAAACAAAATAAACATCAAATCTGAAACACAGTAAGATGCCAACTACTATTACACAGCCACCCCCATATTCTTCACAACAAGTCTTATACTAGGAGGGCACTATCTGTACGTTCTCCTAATACAGGTACTTCTGGCTAAATAAATACATGTACTTATATGCACATCTACAACATAAATGCAGATAGTTTCAAATCAGGAAAGAACCAAAATTTTTGGCTTCAATTCTGGTATCTCATTTAGATATTAAGTATTAAAATCTTAGTAGAATAAGCAATTCCAAATAAATGCTTAAATTAACCCTATCATTTAAGGTTTACTAAATAACTAGACATGTTGGTACATGCCTATAACTTCAGTGCTAGAGAAGTAGAGGCAGGAGGATTACTAAAGCTTGAAGACAGTTTGGTCTACAATGTGAGTTTCAGATGGGTCAGAGCTTCATAGCAAGATTGTCTCAAAATACTTAAATAAATGGATAGATTTGTTAAATATATAGTCTTAAGTTTTAAGACAAAACATAGGAAAGAACAAGGTAGATGAGGTTTAGTTTTTCTCATTTAAATTTTACTTGAATATGTGTGTGTGTGTATATCTAGATGTATATGCCACTGGATATGTGCTAATACCTGCAGAGGCCAGAAGAAGACAATGGGTTCTTCTGGAGCTAGAGTCCCAGTTAGTTACTAACTGGAGTCCTCCATCTCCACACGGTTTTCTGGAATAGCAGGAAGTACTCTTTTTTTTTTTTTTTTTTTGGTTTTTCGAGACAGGGTTTCTCTGTATAGCCCTGGCTGTCCTAGAACTCACTCTGTAGACCAGGCTGCCTTCAAACTCAGAAATCCACCTGCCTCTGCCTCCCAAGTGCTGGGATTAAAGGTGTGTGCCACAGCAGGAAGTACTCTTAACCATGAAGCTTGAAGCTTAACTTGTCATTCACACATTCTGTAGACATTTTTAAAAAATGATGCAGACTAGGGTGCTTAGTGCTTAATTTTGAAATATAAACTACTTTTTCTCTTCTTTCTTTTTTTTTTTTTCCTTCTTTTTCTTTTTTTGGGTTTTTCGAGAAAGAGTTTCTCTGTGTAGCCCTGGCTGTCCTGGAACTCACTTTGTAGACCAGGCTGGCCTCGAACTCAGAAATCTGCCTGCCTCTGCCTCCCGAGTGCTGGGATTGAAGGCGTGCGCCACCACGCCCGGCTCCTTTTTCTTTTTAAAGGAAGGATTTGGTTAGGTACCCTAAGCTGACCTGATTAACCATGTAGCCCAGGCCAGCTTTGAACTTGTAGTTCTCCAGTCTCTGCTCCCTAAATGCTGACATTGTAGGTATCCACTTCTATGCCTGCTTTAAATTTTGTCTATTTGGTCTTCAGGTAGAGATTCATTCTGGCCTCAAACCCACAATCCTATTTTCGTTTCCTAAATGCTGGGATATAAACACATAATATACCAACCACTACACCCTGCTTCTCTTTAAGATCAGTAAATTTTGCTATATAACTTTTAATTAAAATATTGTATATACTAAAATTGTATTTGGCAAGAATCATTGTTTTTTTTTTTTTGGAGACAGGGTTTCTCTGTGTAGCCCTGGCTGTCCTTAAGAGCTCTGCCTGCCTGTAACTTCCAAGTGCTGGAACTAAAGGAGTGCACCCCCACCATCTGGCTTCATACCTGCATGGAAGATAGAAGTCCTTTTACTTATGTTTATTTACTTTTGTACAAGAAAAAATTATTTCTCTGAGGTTTCATGAACATGTTTTGAATCATGTTTTTGTTTTAAAATTGTTTTATTTTATTATTTTTTTTCCTTTTTTCCCCTTTTATTGAACAGGTTCTTTTCTCATACAGTGCATCTTGACTACTGCTCTCCTCCCTCTTCTCTTCTTAGCTCCTCCCACCTCCCCTCCCACTCGGATCCACTCACTTTTCTGTCTCTAGTTAGAAAAGGACGGGGTTCTAAGAGATAACAATATAACAAAATACAGTAAGATAAAACAAAAAAAATCTCATCAAAGTTGGACAGGCAAGCCAACAGAAGAAAAAGAGCCCAAAAGAAAGCACAAGAATTAGAGACCTTTCGCGCACACTCAGAAGTCCTGAAAATACTAGACGGAAAGCTGTAACATCCTGAATCGGTCTGAGTCCTGCAGACTCTACCTCCCCCACACGATGACACCACTTGTTTTAACTGCGTACAGCTCCCACACAGACCAGACCACCACCTCCCCTGAGTGCCAGGTAGCACTCAGACGTCTCCTAACTATCCCAACCAAAATCTGTTCTCCACTCAACAGTTTCAACAGTATCATTCTGCAACAGACATTCCGAACTCCCTGTGGTTTGTCTGGCCAAGCAGAGCGATGACCCCAGTGCCCCTGGAAGCCTGGGATTAAAATTATTTTATGAGACGAATATAGGTATAGAGCAGTGAACTGTGTAAGAACATTAGAGTTCAAATCCTAGTTATTAGCAGTATGAATGGTGGCAAGTTAGAACCTCAATTTCTTTTTATAAAAAAAGCCACATTCTCTTTACCTTACAGCATGATCACATGGTTGCAAAGTTCACAGCACTATGGAAACCATAACATAGTATTTAGATTTAACCAAAAAGAAGTCACACATCTTAGGCAAAGGCCAGACAGGAAACCTACAGCCTATAATCCCACCTACTGTAATATTCTAATCACTGAAGATTTCAGCTGAAGCCCCTCATTGTTTCTTAGGGGTAATGAGCATTCCCATTTCAAATAAAGTAAAGCCTAATGACAAATCTTTATAGTCAAGACTGAATATGCTAAACTGCATTTGGAAGTAACTAATATAAAAAAAAAAAATAGACAGGGGCTAGGGACATAGCCCAAAGGCACAACACCTGCTTTGGCAAGTGTGAGGTCCTGGCTTCAACTGTCAGCACCTCCCCACTCCTACACAAAGGCAGCAGAAACAGGACACTGAAACATTTACTTAAGTGGAGTTATTCTTTAAATTTAGTGAACAGATAGGTAGGCCGTTTACCCTGGGCAAACTAGATAATGTATTTTAGGTTACAAAGACTACCTAGTTCAAAGACTACCAAGTACAGGACCTCCTGCTAAAGGGCAAGCTTATAATTCACAATGATATTTCGCTATAACTCTGAGAAAAATGCTAGATATTACTGAACACAAGATTTTCTCAGCAATGTCTTAGACTTTATTGATGCTCACAGGCCTGCCAAATCCAACATTCTACTGAAACTCCCTCAGAAAATGGTATTTAAAGTTTGACACTTCTACTAACTAAAATGATTATTTTTGTTATGTAGTTTTTTCAAAGTGTACAAGTTTCTTAGAAACTCTGATACATAGTAAAGAAAAACAATCATGGTTTAATAACTTCATAAACAATGGCTTCTTTGTTTTTGTTTTTAAGACAGAGTCTTACTGTGTAGCTCTGGCTGTCCTGGAACTCACTCTGTATACTAGGCTGGCTTCAAACTCACAGGAATCTCTCTGCCTCTGCCTCCTGAATACTGGGATTAAGTGTGTGCCACCAGAGCTGGTTAAGAAAATGTTTTAGAAGACATAGTAATTAGAAAAAAAGATAATGGAACAAATGTATGCTACCACAGACAGTTTTTGAAACAGTATAAACAAATGGGGGAGTTTTATTCTACTTTCTACAACATATGTAAGTTACTTAAAAGAAAAGAGACAAAAAGACCTAACATCATGATTCTGTATTTCTTTTAAAGCTGGCAGAATCCTCAGAAAACATATTTAAGCTATGTGCACACATACCTCTGCCATATACTTCAATTCCAGAATGAAAAACTCCAATTCCAATAGATGAGGTGTATTCATTCATCCAGTACTAAAGAGAGAAAAAACAACTTTAGCATATCATCATTTATAGCCTAACTCTACAGGAAAGGACAAGTATAAATCCAAGTCTTGGTATTTTCCTTTCCAATGCTGCACTCTACCAAGAGCAGCCTACCTCGCCTATTCTCCCACATCTAACTTGGAAGGCTTTCCTGTGTATAGACAAAGGTTTCATTTTACTTAGGGTTTAGCACATAATAAATAAAATGTAAATGAAACGAAATCTAAATTTCAGTCAGGTTGATAACAAGATTGACATAAAAGTGCCATTAGTGATCAAAACAGCACACACACAGCCCCAGAGCATGATGTGGCATGCCTTTGATCCCGGTGCTTCAGTCAGGTGATCTCTATCACTTCCAGGTCAGTCAGGTCTTTATAGTGAGTTCCAGATTAGTCAGAGCTAAAAAGTGAGACGATATCTCACAAACCAACCCAACCCAACCCAACCCAAACAAACAAACAAACAGACAAACAAACAAACAAAAAGTACCACATAAAGACACAAACATCTGTTTTTTTGTCTAATTTTCTTCTGCCCTAAACTTTTTCTTTCATACTTTAGGGAGTTCTCTGAAGGTAGGATACTTTATTCTTTGTAAAAATTTATGGCTTTTATTCTATCCCAATTCAGCCTAAAAATCGAAACTAGGAACAAGCATTATGAAACATAGAGAACAACCTTCCTACAATCAGCATAAAGACAAACTTCCTAAGGAGGTAGGTACTATATGAAATGGAGCAACAAGAACAAATACAATTTCCTCAGATACAAAGATTGGATTGGAAGAGAGGGAAAATGAGAATTAAACAACTAAGAACATGGAAGAGGAGGGCATGACTATGACAGGGGTTAAAAAGGTGGGCTAGAGAGGCTTGAACCTAGAGGAAGGTAAACGAGTTATCAGACATTAAACAAACACCTAGGCAATAAATCTAGAGTGTTAAAAAATCTATTGGACCCCTCCCAGATTAGACTGATGATGTGCCTTTAATATTGCATGTGATATATACCTCTTTATGTATGTGTACCTATGAACATGCACACATGCCAAGGTCAGGCATCAACATTAAGTCTTTCTCAATTGCTTCTCCATTGTATTTTGTTTTACTCTATTACATTGTAAGACAGGGATCTCTCACTCATTCTGGAGTCTACTGACTGGCTGGACTGGTTGGTCAGGAAGCTCTGGAGATCTGCTTGTTTCTTCTACCCTTTTGGTCCTGGAGTCAAAGACATCAAAATCCCCAGCTTTTTATTTAGGGGCTGGGGATTTTAATTCAGGCCCTCATGCTGTGCAGCAAGCACTTTACCCCCTGAGCTACCATGCTGGCTACTTTTAGGTAATTTGACATAAGCTAGAGTCACCAGAGAGAAATGATGGAGCTTCATTTAAAAAAAAAAAAAAAAGAAAAGAAAAAGAAAAAAAAAAAGCCTCAATAGGCTGTAGGCAGGCCTGTAGAGCATTTTTTATTTAGTAATTGATGTGGGAGGGTCCAGCCCTTTGAGGGTGGTACTACCTTTGGCTTAGAGATCCTACATTATATAGGAAAGTAGGCTGAGCAAGCTATGATGAACAAGCCAGTAAACATACCCCCTCCCCCAGCTTTTGTATCATCTCCTGCCTCTAGGTTCCTGCCCTGTTTGAGTTTCTGTCCTGGCGTGCTTCATTGATGAACTACAACGTGGAAGTGTTAAGGCAAATAAACCATTTTCTCCCCAACTTGCTTTTAGGTCATGATGTTTCATCACAGTAACAGAAATCCTAACCAGGACAAATATTGATACCAGGGCAGTGGGGCACTGCTGTGAGATCTCACTATGCTGTTCTGGGGAGGATTATGTAAGGACTTTGGCATTTGGGGCTAGAAGAGCCATTGAGCATGCAAAGCTTTAGTGGGCTGTTCTATTGGAGTTTTAAGATAAGAACATTGAGAGGAGTGCAGAAGATGGAAGCATGGCTTGTAAAGTTTCAGAGGGAAGCAAAGACTCTCCCGGGCCATTTGTGGGAAGAATCTGTGGTGTCTGGTCAGCTGGAGCTGAAGAATCTCAGCTGCGATTGACAAAAGACTAGGATTACTAAAGTAAAACCTTTGCTTTACTGGGACAACTGATGCTTCTAACTGGGGCTGAGAACTTAGCAGTGATCAGGAAGAAACCAGTATCACTGAGCTGATGTCTTCTGGAGAGTTTCCAGAGTCAGCATGCACACAGAAGCTGTATTCCAGAGGCAGCCAAGGTTGCATCTCGCACTGGCAGCTAGACCTGGCAGTCTAAGAGTCACCCAGGTGGTACTGGTTTTAAAGGCATGAAGGGGTCATGAAGAGCAGCTGAGGCCTGGCACTGGGATTGACCAGGGGAGTCCATTGGTGGACTGCAGTGGCAGTTGAAGCCCCAAGATTAAAGGGGTCATAGAGAGCAGTTGAGACTTAGCATCATGAAGAAAGCCTAGAAGACTATTGGTAAAAGTGCAGCCCACTCGCAGCAGAAGAGTCCAAGCATTCTGGAGACACCAGTGCCATGGGATGACAACCAAGAGCAACAGCAGCGGTGGAGTGGAGCTGGCCTGAATGTAGAAGACAGGCTGGGTGTGCTGCTAAGGGAGCCAGAGAAATGACCCAAGCCTTCTGAAGAGACTCAGAAGATAACTGGACACTGAGCAATTTACACTTCTGCAGTTTGATTTTGTTTTGTTCAGATTGTAACTGTGCCCTGGTTCTTCCTGCTTGACATAAGAATTTTTTTTTTTTTATTTGTCTGGAGGCCAGAGTTGAGAGACTTTGAATTTTAAAAGGGACTTGGCTAATTTTAAGGGACTGTATTTTTAGTTGTTTGAATTTTTAAAGACTGTAGAACTTTAAAAATTTACAATATTTTATATTGTGATAGTCTTATTATTGTGAGGTCTTGGGGATGAATAAGAAAGGAAAGGTTGCCAGGCAGCAGTGTCCAGTCTGGTCTACAGAGTGAGTTTCAGGACAGCCAGGGCTACACAGAGAAGCCCTGCTCTCTACGACCCCTTTAATCCTGGGGCTTCAACTGCTACTGCAGTCCACCAATGGACTCCCCTGGCTTCTCACAGTGCCAAGCCTCAGCTGCTCTTCATGACCCCTTCATGCCTTTAAAACCAGTACCACCTGGGTGACTCTTAGACTTAAAAACCTTAACCCCCCCCCCCAAGGGTCAGTTGTGTTGGTTACTTTTATGTCAACTTGACATTAGTTTGGAGAGGAAGGAGCCTCAATTAAGAAAAATGCCTCAAAAGCTGGGCAGTGATGGCACATGACTTTTAGTTCTAGCACTTGGGAGGTGGAGCCAAGAGAATCTCAGAGTCCTTAGAGCTACTTAGAGAAACCCTGTCCTGCAGAGGTTGGAAGGAAGGGGCGGGGGGAAGAAGAGAAAAATGCTTCAATAAGATGGGGCTTTAGGCAAATCTACAGAACATTTTCTTAATTAGTAATTGATGGGGGAGGACCTCCCTTGGGCTAGGCGGTCCTGGGTTCTATAAGAAAGTAGGCTAAGCCAGCCATGACGAGCAAGACAGTAAGCAGAACTCCTTCAAGGCCTCTGTATCAGCTCCTGCCACCAGTGCCAGTAGGCACTGTCCCAGCCACTATTAATTTTTTCCAAGATAAGCTTTGTTATATACTACAGGCTGCCCTTGAACTAGAGATCTTTCTGCTTTAGCCTCCTAAACGCTGGGATTACAGGTTCATACCACCACATTTGTATCTTTTTAAAATTTAGTCATGTACTTGGCTTTATAACATACATTCTAACACATTACTAGAAAAAGCAAAAATGGAAAGGCCATTTCCTTCCTAAATTATACTTGGGAAAAAAATTAAGCAATTTAGAAATATTTGGCAATGGGCTGGTGAGATGGCTCAGCAGTTAAGTGCACTGACTGCTCTTCCAGAGGTCCTGAGTTTAATTCCCAGCAACCACATGGTAGCTCACAACCATCTGTAATGCCCTCTTGTGGTGTGTCTGAAAACAGCTACAGTGTACTCACATACATAAAATAAACAATTCTTAAATCAAAAAAGAAATCTCTCTCTCTCTCTCCACACACACACACACACACACACACACACACACACACACACACACACAATATATATGTATATATATGAGCCCTCAACTGCTCCAGCTAGCATGCCTTTGAAAATGTAATTGCAATTAAATGCTTCCTTTTATAAGCTGCCTCGTTATGGTTATGGTGTTTTATCACAGCAACAAAGAAAACTGGGCCACTTCCCAACTAGATAGCAACATATTCACTATAGCTGAGGATATAGTTGAGTTGTAGATGTGTCAGGCCCTGTTTTGGAGTCTCAACATTGAAAAATTCATCACAACAATATAGGATGTAGTAAGAACATCTTAAAATAGTTGTTTAAATGTACATATAGAAAGTGGCTGTTAGCCAGGCAGTGGTGGTGCACGCCTTTAATCCCAGCACTTGGGATTTCTGAGTTCAAGGCCAGCCTGGTCTACAAAGTGAGTTCCAGGACAGCCAGGGCTGAACAGAGAAACCCTGTCTCGAAAAAACAAAAACAAACAAACAAATAAAAAGTGGCTGTTTGTCAAAGGTAGTACTTAAAAGTCAATTAGTAACAATGGATAAACTACTAAAGTAGGCATGGTGGTGAGTGCCTATAATCCCAGCATTTGGGAAGCTGAGGCAGAAGGGTAGTGAATTTAAAACTAGAATTGGCTGCACAGCAAAACCCTGTTTCGAAAAAAAGAGAAAAGAGAAAGAAGAGAAAGAAGGTAAGCAGCTGGGGATGGGCAGGAGACTCAGTGACGGCAGTGGGAGAAGGTAATGGATGAGAAGCAAGTATAATGGAATATATGAAGATACCAGATGAAACTCACTACGTTGTATGCTAATCTAACACAAAATGGTGGCACATACCTTTAGTCTCAGCACTCAGGGGGCAGAGGCAGGCAGATCTCTGAGTTTGAAGCCAGTCTGGTCTACAGCGATCGTTTTAGCACAGTCAGGGTTACACTAAGAAACCTTGTCTCAAAACAAACAAACAAACAAACAAACAAAAAACAAACAAGCAAAAAATGTGTTTATGTACATAAATAATATCAAAAGATTAAAAACACACATAGGGAAAAATGCAACAAATATAACAAAGCTTAATATACAGCTTTGAGTATCTTTCAAAGGCATGAAAGCTCACATCTTAATCCACAAGTATGATGAGGCAGGGAGAAAGAGCACTAGGGATATCCTTCTCTACCCAAATCTACTGGATTTTGGACAACCAGAAGTTGGAAGGCAAGAACATGAGGGATAAAATTTACTGGATTAATATAATTTGGGAAGGAAAGGAGCTTCAGTGTATGCAGTAAGGGACTCCACAAAACATTTATCCAAGTATATCTATCATCTCACTCCAAGAAAACAGAAGCTCAGGATGGCCAGCTATAGCTATAAACAAAACTCCATTAAAAAAAATACACACACATATGTATGCAACCACAGACATGGAAGGAATTACAGTCACAGAAAGGATTTAGTGTCAACCAACATTAATAATGTCACTAGCAAACAGATAGTAAATAATATTCATTATCACCTATTCTTTTTAAAATATGACCATCAAATAATTTGTGTTAGGAAAAGGATAAGGGAGAATGCACATTTATGAAACAATCTAGGTACTTAATTACTCTGTCTCTTGGAATCTACCCTACAGAAACACTTGTACACATACAGAAGCGCATTCTAAAATCTTATTATTGTCCATAATGCCAAAAAATTTGAAATAACAAGAATCAGTAGAGGAGTGGTTCATGTTGTTAGTTTTTTTGTCAGCTTGACACAACCTAGAGTCATCGAGGAAGAAGAAAACTCAATTGAGAAAATGCTTCTATAAAACTGGTCTATGGGGCTTTTTTCCAACTAAGGACTGATGTGGGAGGGTCCAGTCCATTGTGGATGAAGCCACACCTGAGCCACACCACAGCTGGCAGGCCTGAGCTGTATAAGAAAGTAGCCTGAGCAAGCTGTGGGAAGCAAGCCAGCAAGCAGCGCTCCTCAGAAGTCTCTGCTTCAGTTCCTGCTTCTAGGTCTCTTCCTTGAATTCCTTCTCTGACATCCCTCAGTGATGGACTGTGATGATGGAAGTGTAAGTCAGACAGACCCTTCCCTCACTGCTGCTTTTGCTCATGGTGTTTTATCAACGCAACAGAAACCTAACAATGACAACTGGTTAAAGAACCCATACAAATCTGTATTATGGATTATCATACAATTACTAAAAAAGAATGAGATATATAGTATATATAGTTACAGATTGGCTGTTGCTCATTTGCATAGCTGGGAGCTTGTTCCAACATGTTGAATCAAAATTTAAAAAGTCATATAAAATGAAAAAAAATCAAATTATGAAATATCTGTAGATGACTGATCAACTATAACAAAAGAAAGGGCTGGGGACTGATGATGCAGCTTCAGTTGTTAGAATCTAGCATGTGCATAAAGCCTGGCATTTATTCCCCACAAATAATGAGCATAGAGGCACGTGCATGAATCCAGTGATGGTAAGTGGAGGCAGAAGAATCAGAAGTTCAGTCACATTTGGGAACACAGTAAATTTGTGGCCACCCTCGGCTATCTGAGACTCTGTCTCAAAAATAAATAAGACCCGAAATACATCAAATTGTTAGTTCTGTAATAGACTGACAGGGCTTTGGGAGGAGTGGTATTTAAAATGATCCTTTCATTTTTATAGTTCAGGTCTGTTTTCCTAGGTGTTATGCATCACTTTGACAATTAGAAAAACAGCTGAGGGTAGTGGCGCACACCTTTAGTCCTAGCCATCTGGAAGGCAGAAGCAGTGGATCTCTGTGAATTCCAGGACAGCCAGGGCTACTATAAGGGAAGCCCTGTCTTGAAAAGGGGGAAAAATAGAAAAGGTAGTTATTTTCAAGTAGAACATTACAAATGCTCAATTTCTGATAATGTAATGCACTGAATACTACTGTGATGGTTTGTATATTCTTGGACCAGGGAGTGGTACCATTTGGAGGTGTGGCCTTGTTGGAATAGGTGTGACCTGGTTGGAGTAGGTGTGCCACTGTGGGTGTGGGCATAAGATCCTCACCCTAGTTGCCTGGAAGTCAGTCTTCCACTAGCAGCCTTTGGATGAAGATGTAGAACTCTCAGCTCTACCTGCGCCATGCCTGCCTGGATGCTGCCATGCTCCCACCTTGATGGTAATGGACTGAACCTCTGAACCTGTAAGCCAGCCCCAATTAAATGTTGTTCTTATAAGACTTGCCTTGGTCATGGTGTCTGTTCACAGCAGTAAAACCCTAACTAATACAACTACCTTCCAGAACACCATAGTTTAGCCAGACTGGCTGTGGCTCATTTGCTGGAGCTTTGACCCATTACAATTGTTGTCCAACATGCCAAAATCTAAATTCAAATTTTCAAATCCAGTTTTGAATGATTGCACAATGCTTTTGCACTGCTGTGAACTCAAAAACTAACTGAGATGAAGCAGGCTCACTGGGGAACTGTCTGATGGAGACATGTCAAAATGATACAGAAGTTAGGCACAAGTGGTTTCTATACTGTGAAAAAAAATTAACATCAGAAACTTTTTTTGAGACAGGGTCTCACTATGTAATGCTTGCTGCCTGTCCTGGAACTCATTCTGTACCAGGCTGGCCTCAAACTCAGAGATCTACCTGCCTCTGTCTACTGAGTGTACTACCACTTGCTGCTTTGACCACCAGAAACTCTTAATAATGAATGAGTTGTGGTTGTTTGGATAAGAATAGCATTCATAGGCTTATAGAGTAAGGTGTTTTTAAAAAGCATTTTATTAGTTTTCAGGTTTTGTTTTCTGTTTTTTAAGAAAATTAGGCAGTAAAATGTAGGTGCAAGGCAGAATTGGGTAATTATCACTTTGCAGCCCTAATTTGAGTCAGATAACAAATGGATGATAAAAATGAAAGAGAGATGGGTGAAAACTGATAATCACATGGTCTTAAAGTAGTCCCTCTTTTCCCACAACCCCTTAAGTTTCAAAGAAAAATGATACATCTGCAATGGAAAAGTGTGGTGATATCACTCTATTCAAGTGACTTAAAGTGCTTAGAGGAGTGGGACTAGCTGCTGTCATATGTCATACTTATAAAGGCTACACGTCCTTTGGTTTTTCTTGAGAATGTTTTAAACAGAATAATAGCAAGGAAGAATCATCCAAGTCTGGATGTAGTGAGACTATGAGAAGTGAGACATGGTCTTTTAAATATGACAGGAAAAGGCAAATGACTAATCCTAGAAAACATCATTAATGAATGAACCCTAAGTCCTACACTAAAAAGTATAAAAGATAAAAAAAAACAAAAAACAAAAAAAACAAACCACTATTGGGACAGCCTGAAGAAATATGAATATAACCGGATTAAATAGTATGATAGTAATTAAAATTTTCCTGGGTATGACAAAGAATTGTGGTATCGTCTCCATAGATATTAGTTGCTATATTTGTCATTCATTTCCTATGAAAGACAGAAGATGGAAAGAGCAAAACAAAACAAAGGATAGGGAAGGCTAGGTATGGTGGCACACACTGTAATTCTAGCCCTCAGGAGACCCAGGCAGAATGACTGGGAACAGGAGTTCAAGACCCCGATGAAAATGAAAGAAAACCAAATTCAAGGTCCCAGACAGGCCAGCACAAAGGCTGTTAAGTCATTCCAGGAACTGACTGGCCATAAAGATAAGAGAGGCATGCAAGGACAATCTCTGGACAGGCTCAGTTGAGTAATGGGCCACCTGGTCTGGTCTCCTTCTGATATGGTTTGAGTTTAACCAGATGCTCTGCCAACATAGATAAGCACCCTCCCTCTAGAGTTGCTCTTGTCCCAACTTGCATGTACCGCTTGCTGATGTTTAAACTGTCCAATTGTGTGTAACCACGCCAATTTCCCCAACTTTTTTCCTATATAAACCGCTAACTTTTGTGCCTCAGGGTCGATTCCTCTGTCTCCTGTGTGAGACACGTGTTGGCCCGGAGCTCCGTCATTAAACTGCCTCGTATGTTTGCATCAAGATGGTCTTTCGTGTTTCCTTGGGTGTGCGCCATCCCAAGACTTGAGTGCGGGGGGGGTCTCCCTATGGGGGTTCTTTCATGTGGGGGCTCATCCGGGATTTGCGTGACACCCAGGAACCCCGAAGACCCCTTGGAGGTACGTCTGTGTGAGTCTTATATGTTGTCTGAGTGCGGTGCTCCTGGGTTTGTGTCTGGTTTCAGTTTTCTGGCAGCTGCCACTGTGGGCTGTAAGGACCCAGTGGCTGTGGAAGGAGACGTCCTAGGGCCACAGGCTGCAACCCTGGAAGACGTTCCAAGGGTGGAAGGAAGTCAGGAGAGCCTGGCTGTTATCTTTCAAAACGAAGGAGACAGAGTGCTCCTTCTACCGAGAAGGGAGTGGAAGTAGAATCCCACCCCGTCAGAGGTCACATTTGGCTGGTTGTTCAAGTCCAGACGTGGTCGAGTGTGCTTAGACGTGTTGGTGTCTCTTGTCCTTGTTTTGTTCTTGTTTTTTCTGATCTTTGTCATGGGACAGGCTGTGTCGATCCCTTTGTCTCCGACTTATACCATTGGACTGACGTTAGGGTGAGAGGACAGAATTTGTCAGTGGTAGTTAAGGAAAAAACCTGGCGGACTTTTTGTACCTTGGAATGGCCTATCTTTGGGGTAGGATGGCCGCAGAGGGAACTTTCAATTTACCCTCCATCAGGGCTGTAAAGGCCGCTGTTTTTCAGGAAGGACCAGGATCACGTCCAGACCAGCAACTGTACATCATGGTGTGGGAGGACCTGGCACAATCCCCACCCCAGTGGGTCTGGCCATTCCTCCCACCCTGTCTTCCCGGCTCCAAGATCCTAGCTGTTCGAGAGAGTGCTGCAAAGGAGAAGCCGAAGCCACAGCCTAGTCCCTAAGATGTGCCCTGAGATAGAAGAGCCTCCTGAGTGGCCTGCTCCTTTGCCCCCACCCTATCTTCAAGCCCCCCAACCTGAACCCCAACCCTTGACCCCTCTGGCCCCTTTTCTGGCCCCAGTCTCTAGGACCAGAGGAAGAGGTCCCTCGACAGGAACAAGGAGCCGATGAAGAGCCACCCCTGAAGGACCGGTCAACTACACCATGGTCCTTCCCCTTAGGGCTGTTGGGCCACCCTCATCTGATCAGAATGCCTTACAACTCTTATAATATTGGCCCTTTTCTTCCTCTGATCTTTATAACTAGAAGATTAATCACCCTCCTTTTCCAGAAAATCCTGTTGGCCTTACAGGCTTGGTAGAGTCCCTGATGTTCTTTCTTAGCCTACTTGGAATGACTGTCAACAGCTTTTACAGACCTTGTTCACCATCGAGGAGAGAGAGAGAATTCTCCTCGAAGCTCGGAAGAATGTCCGGGATGATGCCGGACACCCTGTCCAGACCCCGGCCAAGATAGATGAAGGATTCCCCTTGACCTGCCCTCAATGAGATTATAACACGGCACGAGGTAGGGACGGCTGTCCAATTACTGATGGGCTCTAGTGATGGGTCTCAGGGATGCCATGTGTAGGCCCACAAATTTGGCTAAGGTAAGAGAGGTTATGCAGGGGACGACTGAGCCCCCTCAGTCTTTTTTAGAAGGACTCATGGAGGCTTACAGAAGGTACACCCCTTTCGACCTTATGTTGGAAGGACAGCGAGCTTCTGTGATTATGGCTTTTATTGGGCAGTCAGCCCCCAATATCAAAGAAATTGCAGCAGACTGAAGGATTACAGGACTATACTATAAGGGATGTGGTTAAAGAGGTTGAGAAAGTGTATCATAAGAGAGAGACAGAAGAAGAAAACAGGAAAGAGAAAAGAGAAGATGAGGACAGGAGAGACAGGAAACAGGAAAGGATTCTGACTAGAATACTGGCTGCAGTAGTAGATAGAGATGAAAGAGGCAGGACGAGGCAGACAGGGGACCTGGGAGACAAGAAACAGCAGGGGCCAAGGAGACCCAGAAGAGATAGACCACCCCTAGAAAAAGATCAATGTGCATACTGCAAAGACAAAGGTCACTGGGCCCGCGAGTGCCCCAAGAAGAAGCAGGGGATGAAAGTGCTGTCCCTCAAGAGTGATGAAAAATAGGGGAGACGGGGTTCGGCCCCTCTCCCCGAGCCTAGGGTAATGTTAGAAGTGGAGGGGACCCCTGTGAGCTTCTTGGTCGATACAGGCACAGAATACTCAGTGCTCAAATCACCTTTGGGCAAGATAAAAAACAAGAAGATGATAGTGATTGGGGCCACAGGGCAAAAGCCATACCCATGGACCACCTCCAGAACTGTGGACCTAGGAAAGAGCCAAGTAACTCACTCATTTTTGGTCATATGGAGTGCCCTATGCCCTTACTGGGAAGAGACTTATTAACCAAATTAAAGGCACAAATAACATTTGCCCTCTCTGGACCAGAATTGTCCTGGGGGACTAAGACACCTTGGACCTTAGTGTTGTCTTTACAATTAGGAGAAGAGTATCAGATTTATCAAAATGAAATGAACCCCCCTGAGGGACTACAGGACTGGGTTACTCGATTTCCTCAGGCATGGGCCAAAACAGGGGGAATGAGAATGGCGAGACTAGTTCCCCCGGTGGTGATTGAGCTTAAGTCTGGGGCCACTCCCACTGGGGTCCGACAGTACCCCATGGGCAGAGAAGCGCAGGAGGGCATAAGCCTCCATATCACCAGACTGCTCCAACAGGGAATCCTATTCCCATGTAAGTCTCCATGGAATACCCCCCTACTCCCGGTAAAGAAACCGGGGACAAATGACTATCGCCCCGTACAGGATCTTAGAGAGGTTAATAAAAGAGTTCAAGATATCCACCCCACAGTGCCAAATCCTTACAACCTGCTCTGCACTGTCACCCGAACGAACCTGGTATATGGTCTTAGATCTTAAAGACGCTTTCTTTTGCCTGAGACTACACCCAACAGCCAGCCCTTGATTGCCTTCAAATGGCGAGAGCCAGAGAACGGGAGAACTGGGCAGCTCACATGGAGGAGACTGCCTCAGGGATTTAAGAATTCACCCACCTTGTTTGATGAAGCTCTACATTGAGATCTTGCCTTCTTTCGGGCCAACAATCCCCAGGTGACTCTCTTACAATATGTAGATGACTCTTTAGTGGCCGCAGAAACATGCGAAGAGTGTGAACTTGGGACTCAGAAAATCCTGGCCGAGTTAGGTGAGTTGGGGTACCGGACTTTGGCTAAGAAGGCACAGTTATGCCGGACTGAGGTGACCTACTTGGGGTATACCCTGAAGAATGGGCAACAATGGCTCACAGAAGCTAGGAAGCAGACAGTGACACAGATCCCGACCCTAACCACCCCTTGCCAGGTAAGAGAATTCCTGGGGACTGCGGGATTCTGTAGACTCTGGATCCCAGGGTTCGCTACTTTGGCATTATACCCCTTAACAAAAGAAAAAGGAGAATTCATTTGGACTAAGGAACATCAATTGGCTTTTGAAACTCTCAAAAAGGCACTGCTACAGGCCCCTGCCCTAGCACTGCCTGATTTAAACAAGCCTTTCACCCTATACATGGTTGAGAGAAATGGAGTAGCCAGAGGAGTCCTCAATCAAACCCTAGGACCCTGGAACCACCCAGTAGCCTATCTGTCAAAGAAATTGGACCCTGTGGCTAGCGGATGGCCCTCCTGTCTACAGCAAAAGCAGCCACAGCTGTGTTGGTGAAAGATGCTGATTGACTATGGGCCAAAATGTCACAGTGGTAGCCCTGCACACCCTTGAGAGCATTATTCAGCAGCCACCAGACTGCTACATGACTAATGCCTGGATGACCCACTACCAGAGCTTGTTGTTGACTGAGCGGGTGACCTTTGCTCCACCCGCCATTCTTAACCCCTCCACCTTACTGCCTGAAGCTAACGAAACCCCTGAACATCACTGTGGGGAGATACTGGCAGAGGACACTGGCACTCGGCCAGACTTAACTGACCGACCATGGCCCAGAGCGGTGGCCTGGTTCACCCATAGAAGCAGCTTCATGGTAGAAGGTAAGCGCAAAGCCGGGCAGTGGTAGTGGACGGGAAGTCTGTTATATGGGCCAGCAGCCTGCTGGAAGGAACGTCAGCCCAAAGAGCAGAACTTATTGCTCTAACTCAGGCTTTAAGGCTAGCAGAGGGGAAGGCTATTAATATTTACACTGATAGATGGTATGCCTTTGCAACAGCTCATGTTCACGGGGTGATCTACAGACAGCGTAGACTATTGACTTCCGCTGGAAAAGACATCAAAAATAAAGAAGAGATTCTTAGCTTGTTAAAAGCTGTCCACTTGCCCCGTAAGGTGGCGATCATCCATTGCCCAGGAAATCAAAAGGGAACCAGACCAATAGAAAAACAAAATCAAGATGGCAGACCAGGTGGCTAAAGAGGTGGCACAGGGATCAATGACTTTGGTAATTAAAACTACACCCCAGTTGGTTGAGGAAATCACAGAAAAAAAGATCCTCACAGAAGAGGAGGGGCTAGAATACTTGACTAATATACACCGCTTCACTCACCTGGGACCCAAAAAGATGACAGAACTAGTCAATAGATCCCCTTACCATATCCCTAGACTACAAAAGAAAGTAGAGGACCTAGTGAAGAACTGTTGAGCATGTGCCCTCACCAATGCCGGGTCCAGCAAGTACCATGGTAGAAGATGCTTATGAGGAGATAGGCCTGGGACTTACTGGGAGGTCGACTTTACTGAGGTCAAGCCAGCACGATATGGGATAAGTAACTTCTAGTTCTTATAGATACCTTTTCAGAGTGGGCTGAAGCATTCCCCACCAAGAGGGAAATGGCTAATGTGGTGGCCAAGAAGATACTCCTTCCCCGTTTTGGGATACCTAAGGTAATCGGGTCAGACAATGGGCCTGCCTTCATCTCCCAGGTAAGCCAGGGATTGGCCAGACAGCTGGGGATAAATTGGAAGTTACAGTGTGCTTACAGACCCCAAAGTTCAGGACAGGTAGAAAGGATGAATAAGACTCTAAAAGACACCTTGACTAAATTGACCTTAGAGACCGCCGAGAGTGATTGGATAGCCCTTCTCCCTTATGCCCTATTCCGGGTCTGGAACACTCCTGGAGCCTCAGGTCTAACACCTTTCGAACTAATGTTTGGGGCACCCCTGCCTATCTATGTGACTATAGAAAATAGAACTTGTCCTGATGTTTCCTCCATTCCCTCATTTTGCCTCCTAGTCCGGCTGAAGGCTCTCAAAATCGTGAGGAAAGAAACCTGGGAGCAGTTGAAAGAAACCTACACCTCCGGTGACTTACAGGTTCCACATCAGTTTGAAGTGGGAGACACAGTCCTGGTGAAGAGGCACTGAGCAGGTAACCTCGAGCCACGGTGGAAAGGACCCTACCTGGTACTATTAACTACACCCACCGCCTTTAAAGTAGAAGGAGTCCCCTCTTGAATTCATGCCTCACATGTTAAGAGGGCTCCCCCCTGAGACTGATCGTGATGAGTGGACTCTGGAAAAGACTAATAATCCTCTTAAGTTGCGCTTGTGTTGCAAGAGCAACTCAGAACAGAGACTTCAACCCTCATACTCCAATTCAACAAACTTGGGAAGTGCTTAATGAGGAGGGGGACATTGTATGGTTTACCACCGCAGTACAACCCCTGTGGACCTGGTGGCCCCACCTCACACCTGATATTTGTAAGTTAGTAGCAGGGTCACTTACCTGGGACCTCCCCGACCACACCAACCTTCATTGGGGGGGGGGTCTTTCAAAAACAAAACAAAGGAAAATGGGGACTAATGAAATGCTTAGCTCTTTGCCTCCTTGCAGCAAGGTGCCTTCCTAATTTTTCACCTATTTTCCTTTTGTTCCCTTTTCATATAAAGAAAGCAGAAACACTACAAAGTCTCAGGATTATCTGCTTGTCTTTTCCAGTTGAGCACTGAATTGTTGATACAGTCTGGAACCAATACTTTGGCTATGTGCTAGTGGCACCTTTCACAGCAGCACCAAAGGCCTTTATTCTGGGTACAGACATCTTTACTTTAAGGTAACTGTATCTCTTTTTTTCATGTGCATTTCTTTCAAAATACAGAACATTTTCCAAAAAGAGATATATGTGTAGTGCTTGTGGCACTCAAAAAGATTTTAAGCAAATACTGAATGAACTATTTCCATCTAATGCTCACTATTAATTATAACTTCTCTTTTAGGTAGACAATAGATAGTTTTTCAAGAGGGCTTTGTAATACATTTCTTGATGGGAATCTAAGTGTTTTATTAAAAAGGTAAACAATGCACTCAGGAGGCAGAGGCAGGTGACCATATCATGTTTAAGTTATTAGGTTCAGAGTATTTGTAACTTATTGTTATTCAGCCTGCCATATGGCTTAGGGTATTTGAATAATCATATATTTATCATTAAAACTGTGATTTAAAGTTAAAAAAAAAAAGATAAACAATGTTGTGAAAAAGGTGATACTCAAAAACGGTAACTCCTGGAAAGCACTTGGCAGAGTGAGGTCCCTGAACTCAGCAAATCTTTTATTTTATTCTCATCCTTTTCCTTTTTTTTTTTTTTTTCTTCCCGAGACAGGGTTTCTCTGCATAGCCCTGACTGTCCTGGAATTTACTTTGTAGACCAGGCTGACTTCAAACTCAGAAATCCGCCTGCCTCTGCCTCCCGAGTGCTGGGATTAAAGGCGTGTGCCACCACACTCGGCTTCTCATCCTTTTCATAAATTACTTTTTTCACATACTTAAGGATTCCACGCTTGGAACTAATATGTACTTGTGAACTCTATAAAATCAATCTAAACTTCAAGTCTTTACATCTAAAAATAGTTGCTATGTTTTTGACACACTTTTTTTCATAAAATGAGAGACTCTTAAAAAGGAGGAACATATATCCTCAAAATCCGGACAGAACTTTAGAATTCATAATAATGACATGTGGCCTACATAAAGCATCTGAAGAATTGCTGAGGCAACACAACGATGAACAAATAAGGGAGAGCTTTCTTTGCAAGGGGTAGTGCTACTTTTAGATGGAAAGTTAGATAATCAAGTTGGTTTTGCTTAAGGGTCTAGAAAGCCACAATTTGCTAGAAAAGGATTTTTTTTTTAAACAAAAATATTCCTTGGGACAGAATTAAACAACTTAAGCACAATTCTCATTCCTAACATCCTTTTTTTTTTTTTTTTTAGCTTTTAATACTGTGTAAGGCAGAAATTAATCCTGTTGTTGCTTAGACACTGCTTGCAACAACAATAGATTACATGACTCATATGAAAAGGCCGGAATAAGCAAATCTATACAAATAGAAAATTAAAAAGTGGCTTACACACTGCTTATAATTGCAAAGTTTGGGGTATGAGGAATGATTGCTGATGGATATATGTTTTCTGCTTATGGTAATAAAATTTTTGTAAAGTTCTCAATGTATTAAAGACTCCACTAATTTGTAACAAATGACCCAAGAACACATTTACAAGCACATTTTGAGAAAGGGTCTTGGTACACACCACAAGCTAGTTGGAACTCACAATCTTCCTGACTCACCTCCTGAGAGAGATTACAGATTTGTGACACCACATTTGGCTGAGTATATTGTTTCATAAATACAAACTAGAGTTATCTGTTTTGACTAAACAAAATCTACTTTATACATGCATGCTATGAATCCCTCAGCAGTAAACTTTTCAAGTATAATGCAGATTTTTTTAAATTGGCAATACAAAATTTTTCCTTGTTAGCAAACTAAGAACAAAACAATCATGAGAAAATTTCTATTTCCTTATTCTTATGTTATCTAGTAAAAGTTTATGATGAGAGGAACATTCATGTGCCACAATTATGCTTTAGTCAATGACAGTTCTCATATGATGATCCCATAAGATTGTAACAGAGCTGAAAAATTCCTATTGCTCAGTAATGTAGTAGCTATAGTAATACATTATTCATATGCTTGTGGTGATGCTGGCATGAACAAACCTGCAAGTATATATAAGATATAACGTATTTTATATAAGTATAGCATACATAATTGTAACAGTACAAATGACTTGATAATGGTACTGGTTTATGTATTATTACTACACTTTTTGCTGTTATTTTACAATGTACGTCTCATATTTATTAAAAGAAAGGGGGTAGAGGGAAGCTCCCTGTAAAGCTAGATGCTTTATTTGAGCAAGAGTCTTACACATCTCATTTTTACCTTGTCTTTTACTGTATTCATATGTCACATGTACTATGTGCATTGGGTTTCAACCACAGCACCAGGCCATAATGAGGTGACTGAACTATTCCATGTAGGTGTGAAAGTATGTACCAAAAATTACCTGGTAACACAAACAGGAAATTAATGTATGTCCTACCTTAATTGATTCATAACTCCATACAGGTTATGGATATGACTCTCAATGAAAAGAAACAAAATATAAAATACAAATACCCTAAAAAATTTTCTAGCAACATCAAAGTACAGTTTGTTCTTGAACTTTATAATCCTAGTCAAAGTGTAAATAGATTATTTCTTAAATTATAGACTGCACTTCTAATTCTAGGTAAGTCGCCTTCTAAATGTGTGATTTTAGTTATAAGGAAAACAAGATATAAAAAAAGTAGCAACTCAGTGTGTGTGTGTACGGGGGGGGTGAGAGGGGATGGGACCCAAGTACGTATTCTAGTCAGCCACCTCTTTGTACACAGCAGCAGCACATTTCTGAAAACTGTTTTGTTTCATTACCAAATGTGTAAACAGATGCTTTTTCATGATTGTGAGCATTTTTCTGAATATATTCATCACAAAGGGTAAGCCCTTCCTTGGAGAGTTGGTAAAAGAGAGATGCCCTCCAAATGTTTCTGCTCTTCCTTAGGCTTCCTAGATCTATTATTAGAGAACAGGCCTGGAAGGCTCACTCTTTACATAAGTGGCAGGCTGCCTGGGCAAGACAGAAATTTAATTCAAGGTCAGCATGCCGTATCAAGCCCTGCCCCAGCTATGCAGACAGTATGGATGAGGCCCTGTTATGAGATTTAATGAGGTAACTGTAAACAAGTTAGGCAAACTGAGCCTTTTACTGAATTATTTCAGTTGTGAAATCTCTGTAATGATTTATCATTCCAACTAGTCATGCTGAAGAAACTAGTATCCTTTCACAGGTAAAATCTGTAAAATCAGGAGCAGCGTTTCCAATGCGTTTTCTAACTCACTTCTTCCTGTCATCACTTTTGGGTCTTTGTTTTTCTGAGCAAGGCAGGCCTTGAATGTGCTAACTAGGTAGACCAGGAAGCCTCTGGGGTGTTAGGATTACAAGTATGGGCCACCAAGCCTAGCTCTTTTAATTCCTTTTATTAGTCCTTATTTTTAGAAGGGGGGTGGTGTTGAGACACAGTTTCTCTGTGTGACCCTGGTTGTCCTGGAACTTACTTGGTAGATTAGGATGGCCTCCAACTCAAATATTTGCCTGCCTCTGCCTCTTGAGTGCTGGGACTAAATGTAGGCACACACTGCCCAGTTTTATAGTTCTTATCATTACTTCTGAAAAAGTTATTTCGTTACCATCAAAACTTATTTTACACACCATCTAGAGCAAAATCTCGCTACAAAGTTCACAGAGCTTCTTAAACCTGAAATATGAAAATTCATACTTTTGTAGAACACCAAGTATATTGTATCGGTTTAAATCCATTTTATAAACTAGAAACATTTTCCTAACAGAAAATATTATAAATATGCAAAGATGAAATCACAGCCAAGAACAAGCATCTATGAAAAACAAAACAAGCTGCTGAGTTAGATTATGACTGGATGTTAGCAAGATTTCTGTTAATTTGTGTTGAATCTGTCTTTATTGACTTTGTTGTCTAAATAGTAACAGATGCCAAAAGTTTAAACAGAACATACCCGAGAAAAAAAAATGGATTATCCGGATATTTCATCCAAACAAAAGTCTTAGAAGCTGGATTTTTATTTGAACCAAGGGAAGGCCACTTCTCCTTCCAGAGTATGGGTCAACTAGAGTTGAGTGGACTAAGAACTCTTGCTGAGATAACTGCCAAAGGAGGGATGAAGAAGTACATGTGACACTAGGAGTCAGTCCTGCAAAGAAAACCCATCACAACAAGTGGTGCTGTACAAGGGAGGAATAAACCCAAAATCAAGAGGGCAGATCAACTAAAGGAAGCTCCATACTAAGTTTATGCTATGCTGGCTCAGAACATGATTCCCCAGTAATTGAGGGAGAAAAGGCAAACATTTTTATTTGAAACTTACACTTTGTTTATCCTCAAATCCTTGGCATACCCAAAGAAAAGTCACAAAGTAGTCACTCTATGACTCACAGAGGTTTACAGCAAGTTGTCTCTGAAACCACAGAACAGAGGAGTCACCACACATGCCATGTCAACCACCTCTGATCAACATAAGGATCTTTTCAGTGACCCCTGAGAGTCAATGATTGGCTCACAATCTTCAATTCTAGTTTGGAGCACACAGGAATTTCTTCCTCTAAATTTGAATTAATCAAGTTAGAAAATGTATCCAAATTTTACAACTAGCAGAAATAGCACAGAAGACCCTGGATTTAGTGAAGATCTAGCTGTCTGGCCCTGGTTTGTTAGTGGATTTGTTAACTTTTTGAGGCATTCAATCTGTATCCAAATAAAGAAAACAGAAGGGAAAGAATAAGAAAGAAAGAAAGAAAGAGAGAGAGAAAGAAAGAAAGAAAGAAGAAACGTTAATTAAAAATTCTAGAGCTTTATACTTTAGTGTAAATATTGGTTTTGTCACTTACTAATTCAAATTGGGAGATGTCTAACTCCTTGTTTCTTGATGTCCATGTGTACATGCTGAGGTAATAAACAATCATCTTAGAGAGCTGCTGTATTAAATAAATCAATAATATGTGTGCTTAGAAGACCGTATGACCCCTTCATAACATTAAGTGTCAGACACAACAAACTTGGAACAAATCTATAATAGCAATCAGGAGAATTTAAAGTCTTTGAGGCTACAAAGCCAGTTACAAATAGAAAAAAAAAATTAAGAAAAAAAGGAAAAAGGATGTACTTTCTATATTGGAAAAAAGGTATCGGGCTGGAGAGATGGTTCAGTGGTTAAGAGCACTTACTGCTCTTCCAGAGGTCCTGGGTTCAATTCCCAGCAACCACATGGTGGCTCACAACCATCTGTAATGGGATCTGATGCATGGTGTTGGTCTAAAGACAGCTATAGTGTACTCATATAAATAAAAATAAATAAATCTTTTTAAAAAAAAGAAAGAAAAAAGACCTATTATTTTTCAGCACACTAAGAAAGGCTGATGCACAAGTAGAATAGTTCTGGTTATCTGCCAATCTGTGAATTTTTAAGAATGTTCATGATTCAGAGTTGAAGTCAAATTACCAAGTGTGGTGAGTCACTAAATTGAAGAGCAATGTTAGAGTTAGTCTGACCCTACTTTATGACTTCTACAAGATTTATTTATATTTTGGAGAAGTACAGGCTGAGTACAAGGCCTCTTGAAGTAAGGCTGTATTTTATAGGCTGTTTATATCTGTGACAGGCATGAGAAGGCTAGCAACCCAAATCTCATTTTTGTGTAAGATCTTTACTTCCTAAAGTCTAGGGAAATAGCAAGCTTACAGACAGGGGCCAAGGCTGGGAAACTGATGTACATTTTACCTTCTCTGATACCATGAAGCCGTATTCATTCATATCTAGAAAACTTTGAAAGAAAAAAAAGTGTTGCACAGTATTAACAAACAAAGGAAACAACTGAAAAGATACATAGGAAGGCAATAAATACATAATGATTACTTTGGGCTCAATTTTGCTTCAATATAAAAATTGGCCTAAATACTTCTATTTATTATTTTAAACTACTGTATACTCAAATGAATTGAGTTATTGCCCTTTTATTCTTTTGACAAGAGACCTTTCATTAAACTTCACTTAGTCAATGATTTGCCTTATCAATTTAAGAAACCCTTATGCTTCCAGTTTGAGATTGACAGTGACAATGACATATGCTATTTCCCTGGTTTGGAACTTGCAATATGTAATACAGCCACTTCGGACTTGGAACCAATTTCTGTACATAATAGTGTTAAACAATCTGTACACGTGTAAAGCATGGCTGTTTTCCTCCAAAGCTATAGAAAAGTGTTTATGTAAGATACTGAGTGGAATGTTTGACTTGCTTCCCCAGCCCCGTCCAAAAGCTCAGGGAATACAAAGTATTTTGTTTATTGAGTTTTAAAGCCCCAAATAAACTATGAATAATGGAGATTGTAGGCTACTTAATTATCAAAGTACTATCTCTTATAAACTGTCCTTGGTTATCAAACAATATCTTACAAGTTATTATATAAAATCATTTCATTATAGTATCAGTCAGTATTAAAAAACCTTGAAATTTAAAAGTACTAATATCCTTTTTGCTTTTGTTTCAGTTTTTGGTTTCTCAAGAGATGGTTTCTCTTTGTAGTTCTGGTTGTCCTGGAAAATCACTCTGTTGACTAGGGTGGTCTTGAACTCACAGAGATTCACCTGCATCTGTCTCCTGAGCACTAGCATAAAAGGTGTGCACCACCACTGCCCCTCGTGAGAATATATTTTAATTGGAGATTCCTAGTCCTGAATTGTTTTAGTGGGTTACACCATTATTTTAAATGAATGAACACTACACAATGGTAATCATGAGGGCATAGGATAAAGTCCATCCTAAATATGCAGTTTTAGTTACATGTGTGCATAGATGGTATTATATAAAAAATATTTCTTAGTTGATTTCAGATAAATTTAGAAACATTTTTCTAGAAGAGACCTCTGAATTGTACCTCAGTTTAAAGTTTATTTTACACTGTTTGTGTTGTTTTGAGATCGGGTTTTAACTCTAGCCCAGTCTAGCTGAGAACTCAGAATGCAGTGAAGGTTAGCTTTGAATTCATGGGTAAGCTGTAGCTATTTAAGTACTGGAATTACTGTTGTAAACTACCATATCTAGATGTAAACTTTACTTTAACTGTACACCTACTAGTACTGGCTTGTTTTGTGTGTCAATTTGACACAAGCTGGAGTTATCACAGAGAAAGGAGCCTCCCTTGAGGAAATGTCTCCATGAGATCCAGCTGTAAGGCATTTTCTCAATTAATGATCAAGGGTAGGAGGACCCATTGTGGGTGGTGCCATCCCTGGCTAGTAGTCCTGGTTCTATAAGAAAGCAAGCTGAGCAAGCCAGGGGAAGGAAGCCAGTATGTAACATCCCTCCTTGGCCTCTGTATCAGCTCCTGCTTCCTGACCTGCTTGAGTTCCAGTCCTGACTTCCTTTGGTGATGAACAGCAATGTGGAATTGTAAACTGAATAAACCCTTTCCTCCCCAACTTGTTTCTTGGTCATGATGTTTGTGAAGGAATAGAAACCCTGACTAAGACACTACTTGTAAAGTAATTAAAGGGGGGGGGGCAACTTTGATTCAAGAAAATATGTAGCCAGGTGTGGTGGCGCACGCCTTTAATCCCAGCACTCAGGAGGCAGAGGCAGGCTAATTTCTAAGTTCGAGGCCAGCCTGTTCTACGAGTGAGTTTCAGGACAGCCAGGGCTACACAGAGAAATCCTGTCTCGAAAAAAAACCAAAAAAAAAAAAAATGTGCATGTCTCCTAAGTTATGCTAAGAACTGTGTGAGATTCTCAGCACCTCATGGTACCTTCTCCAAAATTGACCACATAATAGGTCACAAAACAGGCCTCAACAGATTCAAAAATATTGAAATTGTCCCATGTATCCTATCAGATCACCATGCACTAAGGCTGATCTTCAATAACAAAAAAAATAATAGAAAGCCAACACTCACGTGGAAACTGAACAACACTCTTCTCAATGATACCTTGGTCAAGGAAGGAATAAAGAAAGAAATTAAAGACTTTTTAGAGTTTAATGAAAATGAAGCCACAACGTACCCAAACCTTTGGGACACAATGAAAGCATTTCTAAGAGGGAAACTCATAGCTCTGAGTGCCTCCAAGAAGAAACGGGAGAGAGCACATACTAGCAGCTTGACAACACATCTAAAAGCTCTAGAAAAAAAGGAAGCAAATTCACCCAAGAGGAGTAGACGGCAGGAAATAATCAAACTCAGGGGTGAAATCAACCAAGTGGAAACAAGAAGAACTATTCAAAGAATTAACCAAACGAGGAGCTGGTTCTTTGAGAAAATCAACAAGATAGATAAACCCTTAGCTAGACTCACTAGAGGGCACAGGGACAAAATCCTAATTAACAAAATCAGAACTGAAAAGGGAGACATAACAACAGATCCTGAAGAAATCCAAAACACCATCAGATCCTTCTACAAAAGGCTATACTCAACAAAACTGGAAAACCTGGACGAAATGGACAAATTTCTGGACAGATACCAGGTACCAAAGTTGAATCAGGATCAAGTTGACCTTCTAAACAGTCCCATATCCCCTAAAGAAATAGAAGCAGTTATAAATAGTCTCCCAGACAAAAAAAGCCCAGGACCAGACGGGTTTAGTGCAGAGTTCTATCAGACCTTCAAAGAAGATCTAATTCCAGTTCTGCACAAACTTTTTCACAAGATAGAAGTAGAAGGTACTCTACCCAACTCATTTTATGAAGCCACTATTACTCTGATACCTAAACCACAGAAAGATCCAACAAAGATAGAGAACTTCAGACCAATTTCTCCTATGAATATCGATGTAAAAATCCTCAATAAAATTCTGGCTAACCGAATCCAAGAACACATTAAAGCAATCATCCATCCTGACCAAGTAGGTTTTATTCCAGGGATGCAGGGATGGTTTAATAAACGAAAATCCATCAATGTAATCCATTATATAAACAAACTCAAAGACAAAAACCACATGATCATCTTGTTAGATGCAGAAAAAGCATTTGACAAGATCCAACACCCATTCATGATAAAAGTTCTGGAAAGATCAGGAATTCAAGGCCCATACCTAAACATGATAAAAGCAATCTACAGCAAACCAGTAGCCAACATCAAAGTAAATGGAGAGAAGCTGGAAGCAATCCCACTAAAATCAGGGACTAGACAAGGCTGCCCACTTTTTCCCTACCTTTTCAACATAGTACTTGAAGTATTAGCCAGAGCAATTCGACAACAAAAGGAGATCAAGGGGATACAAATTGGAAAAGAGGAAGTCAAAATATCACTTTTTGCAGATGATCTGATAGTATATATAAGTGACCCCAAAAATTCTACCAGAGAACTCCTAAACCTGATAAACAGGTGAAGTAGCTGGATATAAAATAAACTCAAACAAGTCAATGGCCTTTCTCTATACAAAGAATAAACAGGCTGAGAAAGAAATTAGGGAAACAACACCCTTCTCAATAGTCACAAATAATATAAAATATCTCGGCGTGACTCTAACTAAGGAAGTGAAAGATCTGTATGATAAAAACTTCAAGTCTCTGAAGAAAGAAATTAAAGAAGATCTCAGAAGATGGAAGGATCTCCCATGCTCATGGATTGGCAGGATCAACATTGTAAAAATGGCTCTCTTGCCAAAAGCAATCTACAGATTCAATGCAATCCCCATCAAAATTCTAACTCAATTCTTCAACGAATTAGAAGGAGCAATTTGCAAATTCATCTGGAATAACAAAAATCCTAGGATAGCAAAAACTCTTCTCAAGGATAAAAGAACCTCTGGTGGAATCACCATGCCTGACCTAAAGCTTTACTACAGAGCAATTGTGATAAAAACTACATGGTACTGGTATAGAGACAGACAAGTAGACCAATGGAATAGAATTGAAGACCCAGAAATGAACCCACACACCTATGGTCACTTGATCTTCGACAAGGGAGCTAAAATCATCCAGTGGAAGAAAGACAGCATTTTCAACAATTGGTGCTGGCACAACTGGTTGTTATCATGTAGAAGAATGCGAATCGATCCATACTTATCTCCTTGTACTAAGGTCAAATCTAAGTGGATCAAGGAACTTCACTTAAAACCAGAGACACTGAAACTTATAGAGGAGAAAGTGGGGAAAAGCCTCGAAGATATGGGCACAGGGGACAAATTCCTGAACAGAACAGCAATGGCTTGTGCTGTAAGATCGAGAATTGACAAATGGGACCTAATGAAACTCCAAAGTTTCTGCAAGGCAAAAGACACCGTCAATAAGACAAAAAGACCACCAACAGATTGGGAAAGGATCTTTACCTATCCTAAATCAGATAGGGGACTAATATCCAACATATATAAAGAACTCAAGAAGGTGGACTTCAGAAAATCAAATAACCCCATTAAAAAATGGGGCTCAGAACTGAACAAAGAATTCTCACCTGAGGAATACCAAATGGCAGAGAAGCACCTGAAAAAATGTTCAACATCCTTAATCATCAGGGAAATGCAAATCAAAACAACCCTGAGATTCCACTTCACACCAGTCAGAATGGCTAAGATCAAAAATTCAGGTGACAGCAGATGCTGGCATGGATGTGGAGAAAGAGGAACACTCCTCCATTGTTGGTGGGATTGCAGGCTTGTACAACCACTCTGGAAATCAGTCTGGCGGTTCCTCAGAAAATTGGACATAGTACTACCGGAGGATCCAGCAATACCTCTCCTGGGCATACATCCAGAAGATGCCCCAACTAGTAAGAAGGACACATGCTCCACTATGTTCATAGCAGCCTTATTTATAATAGCCAGAAGCTGGAAAGAACCCAGATGCCCCTCAACAGAGGAATGGATACAGAAAATGTGGTACATCTACACAATGGAGTACTACTCAGGTATTAAAAAGAATGAATTTATGAAATTCCTAGCCAAATGGATGGACCTGGAGGGCATCATCCTGAGTGAGGTAACACATTCACAAAGGAACTCACACAATATGTACTCACTGATAAGTGGATATTAGCCCAAAACCTAGGATACCCAAGATATAAGATACAATTTCCTAAACACATGAAACTCAAGAAAAATGAAGACTGAAGTGTGGACACTATGCTCCTCCTTAGAAGTGGGAACAAAACACCCTTGGAAGGAGTTACAGAGACAAAGTTTGGAGCTGAGATGAAAGGATGGACCATGTAGAGACTGCCATATCCAGGGATCCACCCCATAATCAGCATCCAAACGCTGACACCATTGCATACACTAGCAAGATTTTATCGAAAGGACCCAGATGTAGCTGTCTCTTGTGAGACTATGCCGGGGCCTAGCAAACACAGAAGTGGATGCTCACAGTCAGCTAATGGATGGATCACAGGGCTCCCAATGGAGGAGCTAGAGAAAGTACCCAAGGAGCTAAAGTGATCTGCAACCCTATAGGTGGAACAACATTATGAACTAACCAGTACTCCGGAGCTCTTGACTCTAACTGCATTATGTATCAAAAGATGGCCTAGTCGGCCATCACTGGAAAGAGAGGCCCATTGGACACGCAAACTTTATATGCCCCAGTACAGGGGAACGCCAGGGCCAAAAAGGGGGAGTGGGTGGGTAGGGGAGTGGGGGTGGGTGGGTATGGGGGACTTTTGGTATAGCATTGGAAATGTAAATGAGCTAAATACCTAATAAAAAATTAAAAAAAAAAAAGAACTGTGTGAGATAGTGAGACAGGAAGATGATGAATTTGATTTCTGTGTATAAAAGCCCATTAAGAATGTAAGTCAATTCCAATTTGGTAAATGTTAAAAGTGAAACATAAAGAAGCAAATTTTGGAGGTTTTTCTGAAATGTGCTTTCACTTATTTTGTCTTTCATACTAATAGTCTTTGTGAAATAAATAAAGTGTAAGCCAGATGTTGTGGTGCATGCTTTTGATCCTAGCACTTGGGAATCAGAGTAGTTTGCTGCCAGCCTCCCAGCCTATTCTACAGAGTTATAGGAAATCCTGTGTCACCCTGGCTGGGCTGGAGCTCATTATGCAGAAACCCCCACCTAGAAGAACAATCACCAAAAAAAAAAAAAAAAAAAAAAAAAGGTATATAGGTACATTTTGTCAGGGAAATAACTTGTCCAATGAGTGGCTGTCAGTATTGATCATAGTGGCTAGCCTTATGTCATAACAACTCTACTTCCTAATAACTATCCTCATGTGGCCCCAGTTTTTCCTATATGATCTTGAATTTCTCTCAGTTTAAATGGCTCTGCACTGAAAACATTTCAGCACATATACTTGTTAATTGGAATGATGCAGTTGAGGGGGAAAAAATGACACTGGACAGTGATAACTATTCTGAAAGAGTTGTGTTTACACTGGGAGACTAAAGGAGAAAGGGGCTCTAAAACAACAAGGTAGGAAGTTTGCTTGACCACAGCAGAGACACAGGCAGTCCGTTTACTCCATGCAACAGGTGGAAAGGAGTAGTTATAGGCCAGTGGTGGTACAAAGAGAACACTTCATTTTTTAAAATCCACCTTTCAGTGAAATAAGCTGTGAAGTCATCTTGGAAAGCAAGCTGAGAATAAGGAGCTCCTAAAAGAGGGTATGAAATTCTATAGCTGTCTTGGAGACTGGGGAAGTTGACTGACCAGAAAAATAAAGCAGCACTGCCAGAGAGCATTCAAGGGCCCTCTTGAGATGTGTGGTCACAACTTCTAAGTTACATCAGTCAGAGTGCTATGTGTTTTTCTCTAGCCATGTTCAGCTGCTGAAGCATGGAGTAGATAGAGGTGTTTGAATTAGAGCAGCTACAAGTGTAGCAGAGAGTGACTGATGCAAGGCTGTGGAATCTAACCCCACTCCATGGGCAAGTGTGAAAGAGTATTTCAAGGAACTCCTAAGACTGTGGGGACCAGCAAATCTGGGACCTAGGGCAGCAACATGGACTGCTACCATGGCCCAGATAAATTGACAATTAAAATTAACCACCACAGAAAACCAGTTTAGGATATATGATTTTGTTTTATGTTTTAGTTCCTATTCATCTGAGTTACAGAGCGCACCGAGGAAATTGAAGTTCAGAGAAGTGTGAGAGCTGGACAGACTGAGAAACATGGTCCTTTCCTTTGTTCAGTGCAACAGATGGAATCCAGGGCCTTGTACATGCTGGGTAAAGATGTTAAGTCGGTGGTTCTCAACCTGTGGATGGCGACCCTCACCAGTCACATCTTAGATATCCTGTATATCAGACATTTACATCAATATCTATAATAGTAGCAGAATTACAGCTATGAAGTAGCAATGAAATAATTTTTTGGTTGGTGTCACCACATCATGAGGAACTGTATTAAAGGGTTGCAGCACTAGGAAGGTTGAGAACCACTGTAATCCACTCCCCAGCCTTATAGGGAGAAAATGTGCTGGATGAGAGTACTGTTTGAGTACATCTGTGCCCTACCACTTCATTCTGGGCAGGTTTTTCTTCTTTCTAGGTCCCCATCCTTTGAGTTTCTTTGTGACTACTTGTTTTAATTTAACATAAGATGTATCATGTGGCTTCCTTTCTCCTTACAATGGCTGGTAAACAAAAAACTCTTAAAAATGTTGGCTCTTAAAAATATTAGCTCTTGTTATGAAGACTCCTGTATCTATGAATTATCGCCCTCCTCTAATTATTAAGTATTATTACACTTAAATTTTTCATTTTATTTATCTATTTATTTTTTACAGACTTCTTCAGTTAGCTTATTGCCAAGTCAATATGGAAGTGTGGGTTATTTCATGAGCTGCTTGAAACAAGTAGTTCTCTACTTGGGAACAAACATACAGACTATTTCTAAAATTTTATGTAAGTATATTCTACTTTGATTTCTGTTGTTGTGACAAATATCCTGACATGAAGCAACTTAGAAAACGGAAGGGTTTATTTAGCTTACACTCCCAGGTTACTGTTTATCATTGGAAGGAATTCAAGGCACATATTCAAGCACATGTACCGTCAAAGCAGAAAGAGAAACAAACGGATATTTGCTTGCTCTCCCCTAGCTTTCTCTTACATAGTTAAGGACCATCTGAACAGGGAATGATGCCACTTACAATTGATGTCTTCCAAAATCAAGTAACAAACAAGATGATCCCCCACAGACATGACCGTAAGACAACTTCATCTAGAAAATTAATTTCTAGTTGAGGCTCTGAAGTGACTCCAGATTATGGCAAGTTAAAAATTATTAAAAACTGGGCTGGAGAGATGGCTCAGTGGTTAAGAGCACCGGCTGCTCTTCCGAAGGTCCTGAGTTCAAATCCCAGCAACCACATGGTGGCTCACAACCATCTGTAATGAGATCTGACACCCTCTCCTGGTGCATCTGAAGACAGCTACAGTGTACTTAGATATAATTGTAAATAAATAAATCTTAAAAAAAAAAAACTCAACAAAACAAAACAAAAAAAACACCTTACAAGTAATTAAAAAAAATTATTAAAAACTTAAACTAACATCAAGAATTAAGGCTGAGTGTAGTGGCACATGCCTTTAATTCTACCACTCAGGAGGCAGATCTATGAGAGTTTGATCTATATTATATTATATATTGATTATATATTATACTTATAAAAGTTTTTTGTATGAATTTCCTGAATAAAAATGTTAAAGCAAAAAACCCCTCTATTTTTATCAATAAAGAGGAAAAACAATGATTTAAAATGTTTATTTGTAGCCTCCCCCAGTCTTGAGCAGGCTGGCTCAGACCTTGCTGCCACTGAGAATGAGACCACCTGGGGTGGAGCCTTCCCACCTAGATGGTTCTATTGTGCTGTTCTTCTCCAAGACACTACTACCTGCTGAGAGGCTGAGAGACTCCTGGGAGACACCAGGCAACCCAGTGATTGACACCTTCTTGCCAAACTAGTGCTGTCAGACAAATTGCTTACAGGCTGGCGACAGGCATCAAGAGTGGACCTGTGAGAGATGGGCTTTCTCCCTTTATAAGCACAGCATTTCAGTAAACGTTGGGGTTTTTCTTTGTTTTTTTTTGTTTTTCGTTTTTCGAGACAGGGTTTCTCTGTGTAGCCCTGGCTGTCCTGGAGCTCACTTTGTAGACCAGGCTGGCCTCGAATTCAGAAATCTGCCTGTCTCTGCTTCCCAAGTGCTGGGATTAAAGGCGTGCGCCACCACGCCCGGCAACTTTGGGTTTTGATCAGCATTTGTCTTGTCCTCTTCCTTTTCTAGCCCTTTATTCTCTTTTAGCCCCAGTCTGCTTTTTAGGAGGACCTGGTTCGTGTGGCCCTGGGTGGTCACAGTTTGGTGCCCCAACGTGTAGCAGAATCAAATGAGGGAACACTGTCTTAGGTAGAGTTCCATGAGAAGGGAAAAACAAGAAGATCGTATCTGGCACAGTAAGCAACAGGTATTCATGCTAGCATTGGCTTTAAATTTCGTTTTTTAAATTGTTGCTGTAGGTGCGATAGAATACGGGCTAAGTTTGGACAGTGTTGACCAGGCGCTGATTCCACTTAGGGGCTGACAGCGGAAAATGGGAATAGAAAATTCTAAAGAGGTATTTGTCCACAGTCTTCAAGAGCTGCTTCAGGCGAGGAGTAGGGTTTGAAGAATAATTGTTAGAATTTTCAGATCAGATAGATTTTTGCTGCCCATGGTTCAGAGAAGAAGAAACTTTAGATAAGAAAATTTGGGAGAGAATTAGAGAAGCTCTGAGAAACACCCAGGCAGATAATTTCACCCTCTGCCTCTGGGCACTTGTAAAAGATGATATTGATGAAGAGACCTTGCAGGCGTCAGATAGTACCCAGGCAGAGCTTGAAGAATCTCAGGAAGAATGCCTGCCAGAGAGGACTTTCTCAGAAAAGGGCCCTCTCAACCCTAAATTAGAAAGATATAGAGACTCTAATGATGAGCATGTTAGACAAAGAAGATCATTCAGAAAAAGGAGCTGCCAAATATTTTGATGAGGATTGCCTCCTTGTGAACCTTCTGCTCCACCTATGGCCTCCACTATAGGAGTTGCTACATAAATGGACATGCACTAAGTAAATTAGAGTTTGAAATTAAGTTACAGAAATTGACTAATGAGCTTCGGGAGCTAAAAAAGATATCAAATACAGGGAAGAACAGCTATTCTGAAATGTACCAATCCCCGCTAGAAAGAGCTGTGAGTCAGGCTCTCGGGGAAAGGGCAGGACACATCTGATGCTAACCTTTCCTGTAGTTGAGATAATTGACCAGCAAAACAATAGTCAGACAATACCAGACTTTGTAGTTCAAGGTGATAAAGGAGTTAAAAACAGCTGTTGCACAATATGGCCCTATAGCTCCTTTTACACAAGCATTATTGGATACTGTCATGGAGTCAAATTTAACCCCCCAAGATTGGAAGACTCTATGTAAGGCTACTTTGTCAGGAGGAGATTTCTTACTTTGGAGTTCTGAATGGCAAGAAGCCAGTAAGAAAACTGCTGCTTTGAATGCTCAGACAGGAAACCCAGACTGGGATATTAACATGCTTTTAGGAGAAGGTCAATATGAAAGCAATGCTAATCAGATTGGGTTTCCTGTTGGGAGTGTACTCGCAGGTTGCTATGGCTGTCAGCTGTGCTTACCTACTAAAGGGGATCTCAGTGGAAGTGTAGCCAGTATTCGACAGTGTCCTGATGAGCTTTTCCAGGACTTTGTGGATAGGCTATTAAAAACAGCTAGTAGAATTCTTGGAGATTCTCAAATGGGAATTCCTTTCATTACGCAATTGGCTTATGAGAATGCTAACACAGCATGTCTGCGCCGCTATTCGGCCACAAAAAGGAAAGACTTAGCCGGGTATATCCGTCTTTGTGCAGAGATTGGGCCTTCATATAATCAGGGCTTGGCCTTGGCTGCTGCTTTGCAAGGAACCATTGCTTGCACAGAAACGAGGGAATAATGCATGTTTTAAGTGTGGAAGTTTGGGTCATTTTAAAAATGATTGTCCTAGGAGTAGAGGTGCCAAGAGCAGGCAATCAGGCCGTGCTCCAGGAGTTTGTCCTCAATGCAGGAAGGGCAACCACTGGGCTAGGGAATGTAAATCCAAGACAGATATTCAGGGCTGTCGGTGCCAGGAAATGAGAAGAGGGGCCAGCCTCAGGCCCCAAGATACCCACAGCAGGCAGCTTATGGGGCCATGAAGCTGCTGCCCAGCCAAGTAAGTCCATTTTTGAACTTATCAGGGCAACACCAGGAAGTGCAGGATTGGACCTCTGTTCTACCACCCACACAGTATTAACCCCAGAAATGGGAGTTCAAACTCTGCCTACAGGAGTTTTTGGACCTCTACCTGCAGAAACTTGGGGATTTCTTTTAGGCCAAAGCAGTTCTATTGTAAAAGATCTGCAGGTTTATCGAGGTGTTATAGATAATGATTATGAGGGAGAAACTAAAATCATGGCTGCTTCCCCTCATGGTATTATAACTGTACCTGCTAATCAAAGAATTGCTCAACTTATCTTAGTTCCCTTACATCTGCTACCGTCCAGATTTGTTAAGAATGAGAGAGGACAAAGTGGCTTTGGTTCCTCTGATGTGTACTGGGTTCAATCTATTACTAATCAGGCCTAACCTTAAATTGATAATTGAAGGAAAAAAGCTTTGAAGGATCTAAAGTAACAATTATTAGAGGACAAGATTGGCCTTCACCTTGGCCTTTGTCTGATATGCTTACTCACCTCCAAGGAATTGGTTATGCCAATAACCCAAAACAAAGCTCTAAATTGCTAACCTGGAGAGATGAGGAGGGCAATTCAGGACAGATTCGGCATTATGTTATGACAAATTTGCCTGTTACTCTCTGGGGAAGAGATCTCTTGTCACAGATGGGCATTATAACATGCAGTCCTAATGAGGCAGTTACTAAGCAGATGCTAAGACAAGGATTTTTGCCTGGTCAGGGGCTAGGAAAGGAAGGACAAGGTATTAAGACTTTTTTTTTTTAAGATTTATTTATTGTTATGAATAAGTACACTGTAGTTGTCTTCAGATGCACCAGAAGAAAGCATCAGATCTCATTACAGATGGTTGTAAGCCACCATGTGGTTTCTGGATTTGAACTCAGGACCTCTGGAAGAGCAGTCAGTGCTCTTACCCACTGAGCCATCTCGCCAGCCCCGAGTATTAACGCTTTTGAAGGTCCTAAACCTCACTCTAACACAAGAGGCTTGGGGTATTTTCAGTAATGGCCACTATCTTGACTGCATCCTATGCTGATAAAATTCAATGGCTTAATAATATTCTGGTGTGGGTTGATCAGTGGTCTTTACCTAAAGAGAAAATAGAAGCCGCCTCTTCGCTAGTGCAGGAGCAATTAGAGGCAGGGCATTTAGTAGAATCTCAGTCTCCTTGGAATACTCCAATATTTGTTACCAAAGAAAAAATCTGGTAAATGGAGATTGTTACAAGATCTAAGAAAGATTAATGAAACCATGGTACCTGTGGGAGCTTTACAACCTGGGCTTCCATCTCCGGTAACCATTCCTAAAGAATATTATAAAATTGTGGTAGATCTGAAGGATTGTTTCTTTACTATTCCTTTGCACCCTGAGGATTGTGAAAGATTTGCTTTCAGTGTTCCTTCTATTAATTTCAAGGAACCTATGAAAAGATATCAATGGACAGTTCTTCCACAGGGCATGGCTAATAGTCCTACCTTATGTCAAAAGTTTGTGGCACAAGCCATTCAGCCTGTAAGACAACAATGGCCTATGATATCATTGTTCATTACACAGATAATGTATTATTAAAGGGAAAAGATCCTCAGAACTTGCTTTTATGTTATAGAGATTTACAACAGGCCTTAGAGGATAAAGGACTGCAAATAGCTCCATAAAAGGTACAGACTCAAGATCCTTATAATTATTTGGGTTTTAGACTTACAGATCAAGCTGTTTTTCCCCAGGATATAGTTATTTGCAGGGACAGCTTAAAAACTTTAAATGATTTTCAAAAATTGTTAGGTGATATTTATTGGTTTTGCCCCTATTTAAAGCTTACTACAGGGGAATTGAAACCTTTATTTGATATTCTTAAAGGGAGTTCTGATCCTACCTCCCCTAGATCTTTAACTTCAGAAGGATTGCTGGCCTTACAACAAGTAGAAAGAGCTACTGAAGAACAATTTGTTACTTATATAGATTACTCTTTACCTTTACATCTGTTAATTTTAATACGATTCATATGCCTACAGGATTGTTGTGGCAAAGGGCTCCTCTAATGTGGATACATTTGAGGATATCTCCTAAACGTAATATCCTGCCATATTATGAAGCAGTAGCCCAGATGGTTATACTTGGAGGGAAGCAGGCACTAACTTATTTTGGCGAAGAGCCAGATATCATTGTTCAGCCTTATAGTGTAGATCAAGATACTTGGCTGAAGCAGCACAGTATGGATTGGTTGCTTGCTCAAATAGGATTTATAGGAACTATAGATAATAATTATCCTCAAGATAGGCTGATACATTTTTTTAAATGTACATGAGGTGATATTTCCTAATATGACCTCAGCCTTTGTATAATGCTCTTTTGATTTTTACTGACGGTTCCTCTAAAGGGCGAGCCGGATATCTTATGAATAACCAACAGGTAGTCATAGAAACTCCTGGGCTCTCAGCTCAGTTAGAATAGCTGACAGCGGTACTGAATGTTTTTCAGTCTGTGAATGATGCTTTTAATATTTTTACTGATAGCTTATATGTTGCACAATCAATTCCCTCATTGGAGACTTGTGGTACATTTAACTTTAATATGCCAGCAGGATCTCTGTTTTCACAATTGCAAAACATCACTCTTGCTCGGGAAAAAATCCGTTTTATATTGGTCATATACGAGCTCATTCTGGTCTTCCTGGACCTTTAGCTGCAGGCAATGATTGCATTGATAGAGCTCTAATAGGAGAGGCCTTAGTTTCAGACCCTGTTGCATTGGCTAGATGTGATCATGATAAATTTCATCTCTCTAGACATACCTTAAGACTCCGACATAAGATCACTAAGGAGCAGGCAAGAATGATTGTAAAACAATGCCCTAAATGTATTACATTATCTCCAGTTCCGCATTTAGGAGTAGTCCACGAGGCCTTATGCCCAATCATATTTGGCAAATGGATGTAACCCATTATGCAGAATTTGGAAAATTAAAATATATACACGTTTGTATTGACACTTGTTCAGGCTCTCTTTTTGCTTCTCTACATACGGGAGAGGCCTCTAGAAATGTAATTGATCATTGTTTACAAGCCTTTAATGCTATGGGATTGCCTAAAGTCATTAAGACAGATAATGGGCTATCCTATACTGGCGACAATTTTATTTCATTTTGTAAGGAATTTGATATCAAACATAAAACTGGAATTCCTTACAACCCAATGGGACAAGGAATTGTTGAACGTGCTCATCACATTCTGAAAAATTGGCTTTTAAAAACAAAACAGAGGCAATTATATCCCCCAAGGTCACCAAAAGCACATCTCGCTTTTGTCTTGTTTTAAATTTTTTGCAAACTGATGTTAAAGGTCAGTCTGCAGTAGCATCCTTACTTCCAGTTCTTATGCCATGGTTAAATGGCGGGGCCCATTAACTAATATGGGGAATGGTCCAGACCCTGTTTTAATTTGGGGAAGAGGTTCTGTTTTTTTTTTTTGTTTGTTTGTTTTTAACAAAAAGAAGACAGAGCGCAATGGCTGCCTGAAAGATTGGTTCGTCAAGTGGACACAGACCCTGAATCTTCTAGTAAGTATGATTCCAACCTTGATGATGGCTAAAAATCTTTTTTAGCCAGAAGAGTTAATTTGGAGCAAAGCCTCCACTTCCAGAGAATTTACAGCCTTTCTGTTGATGAGGCCAGAGTTTGAGCTTGATCATTGCTAATTTGCAACTGAATATAGTACCTGGACTTCCCCCAAAGAAGCCTTTATCCTGTTGCTTTTCAATTCTCTGCTTTGTATTTCAAGTAGGTCAGTCACCGCCCTACAGCCTGTCTCCACCAAGCTTGAAACCTCGCCTCCACCAAGCACAGGTGGCAGAAATTCATCGATATGAAGAAACATATTGAGTATATATTGTGGCTTTGGTCTGATTGGGAATAAGGTGTGCTATGAAGGCCGGTTAGTCAATGATGGGTCACTGAGATTTCTGGACTATTTCAAAATCTAAGACAGACATATGTGCTAAGAGGCCGTGGTTTATTAATAATAAACCACAGAGTCATGTTTGTGCAAAATAAACACAAGCAAGCTGCACATACTCTCCTTGACAAATAGGAATAGTTCATAGAAAATCTAAGTTCCAAGCCAGGCATGGACGCCAGCCACCATAATTCCCAGGCAGGACTATGGAGCATAAATAAATTTTATGCCCCAGTCCAGCTAATTTTTATTATATATTTAGGGAGGAATTGGAGCCTCCCCCAGTCTTGAGCAGGCTGGCTCAGACCTTGCTGCCACAAAAATGAGACCACCTGGGGTGGAGCCTTCCCATCTACCTAGATGGTTCTATTGTACTGTTCTTCTCCAAGACACTGCTACCTGCTGAGAGGCTGAGAGATTCCTGAGACAGCAGGCAACCCAGTGATTGACACCTTCTTGCCAAACTAGTGCTGTCAGACAAATTGTTTACAGGCTGGCAACAGGCATCAAGAATGGATCTGTGGGAGATGGGCTTTCCCCCTTTATAAGCAGAGCATTTCAGTAAACTTTGGGTTTTGATCAGCATTTGTCTTGACCTCGTCCTTTTCTCACCATTTATTCTCTTTTAGCCCCAGCCTGCTTTTCAGGAGGACCCGGTTCCTGTGGCTGCGGGCAGTCACATTTATTCTTAAAAAGTTTATTCTTATCAAGCTTATGGGTTTAGTGAGCACCCAATTAAAAAAGAAGCAACATATAATCAAAATATTTAAAAGCTAGGGATCAGGGATCTCCACATGTTTTTGTAGCACTACTAATCATAGCCAAAAAGTAGAATTAACCACCAAGAGATGAATAGAGAAACAAACTGTGGTACATAACTACAATGAATATTATTCAGCCTTAAAAGGAGAAATTCTCAAACATAATATTAACAGACACCAAGGAATCAAAAAAAGGACAGAAACATATATGAAGTGTTTAGTCAAATTTACAGGGCAGGAAGCAGAACAGATACTTTCTCTTTTGTAAGATGAAAAATGTTCTGGAGGATGTTGCAAAAATGATGTGTGCATACTTAATATTACTAACTACATAGTTAAAAATGTCCAAGATGGTAAATTTTACATTATATTTTTAAAAACTCAAAAATCTGTAGAATTGCTTTTCTAAGACTTAAAAAAAAAAAACCAAAAACACCAACCACTTCTAGAAAAGAAAATAAAGCCAAGAAAACTTTGAAATGATAGTAAAGAGAAACTAGTGTAGTTAGATAGTAAATATAGTATGAAATTGCAATAATTAGAATAGTGTGGTAGTGAAATTAAAATTAATTGTGTATTAGCAAAAACTCAGTATTGAAATGGTAACACCATAATTTAGTGAGGAAAGACAATTCTGGTGGGAATTTAGAAGAACAGGACACTGTGTTGCATTGTTTTTATTATTAATTTAATATATAACCTGGAGTTAACTAGGAAAAGGGTACCTCAATTGAAAACCTGCATTGATCAGATTGGCCTGTGGATATGTCTAGACCATTATCTCAATTGCTAACTGATGTTAAGAGCCCAGCCCAACGTGGGTGGTGCTACCAGAGGCAGGGCTGTATAAGAAAGGTAGCTAGCTGCCCATGAGCCACACAGTGAGCCAGTAAGTAGTGTTCCTCTACAATTTCTGCCTGACTCCCTTCAATGATGAATTGTGACCTGTAAGTATAAGCCAAATAACACACTACACCCCTGCTTTTGTTTCGGTCAGAGTGTTTTATTACAGCAACAGAAAAGTAGCTAATACAAATGCCAAGAGAAATGTAGTCATTTTGGAAGCCCAAGCCCTTGTTTCAGAGGGAAATAGGAGCCCTACTGAGATCTGGGCTAGAAGTCATTTCTATCACAGCCTGGTAAAGAACCTAGCTCCACTCTGCCTCTGTCCTGAAAATATAAGTGAGAATGGCTTAAAAGTAGTGGACTACTAAGTTGTTTGGCAGGTAAATTTCTAGACAGCATAACATTCAAGGCGGTGGCCTAGTTACTACTGTTTATTGCTCTTAGAATGATGCACAGTTACAGAAGAGAGCAGGGAAACATGGAAAAAGTCCATGTTTGGCAAGGAAAGGATTGTGAGTTTAAGAATTCAGAAAGGGGCCAGGGAGAAGCCTATGTGGTAAACATGCTTGCCACAAAAGCCTGGAAATCTAGTTTGGTTCCATAACTCATGTAAAGAAAGAAAAAAGGAGAGATCTGAGTGCACAAAGCTCCTCCTACCTCCAAATGTATGCTATAGCATGACCTCATGGTAACCCATCATGCAACACACATAATAAAGATGCAGAAAAGGCACAAGTGAAGACAGCAGCTGCAATTGTTAGAGACTAGTGCCTTTAAGAGAAACCTTGCATTCTGTAATGACATAACCAGGAAAGGTGTCCTTGACTAAGAAGATCATTATCATCACCATCTCTGCCCATTGAAGGCTATTGTGAAAAAGGCAACTTTAAAAGGAGAGAGCCTGAACTGGAATGAAAGAGGAGGTTCCCTGATCAAACAAACAAACAAACAAACACAAAACAAACAACAACAAAACCCCACATGCCTATGAAAGTGTGTTCTCAGCCTGAATCGCCTCACTACAGTAGGAAGTCATATCTGTGGTATATAAGGGAACCAGCTACATCTGAAGCTAGCAGCAGAACTTGGCATCATTATTTAAACAGTACTAGTTTTGCAGGCATGCAAAAGAAGAAAGCATTGTGTGTCCCGCACCATGGTTCCAGAAGGACGCTGAGGCCAGGCAATTGTGTGTCAGGGTTAGAGTCTCTACATGGTGGCCCTAAGAAGTCACAGTATAAAAGCCGAGAAGGTGGAGCCAGCTACAACAGAGATCCCCAGGACTATAGGGTCTGAGTATACCTAAGAAAGCTACAGGCACTGAGTACAGCTGGCCCAAGAACAAGGTCCCATTTGCTGTAGGCAAACCTGGAGGGAAGGGACTACTCAAGGCTACTACAATCTAAACTATCTTAGTTAACTTCTATTGCTGTGCTAAAACACCATGATCAACACAACTTAGAGAAGAAAGTGTTTATTTGGGGCTTTTGGTTCCAGGGGGATAAGACTCTATCTCTGTCACAGTAGGGAAGCAAGGCAAGAGCATCTAGAGAGCTGATGAGAACTCACATTTTGAACCTTAAGCTGGAAACAGAGAAAGCAAACTGAAAATGACACATGGCTTCTGTAACTTCAAAACCAGCTTCCAGTGACATATTTCCTCCAGCAAGACCACCTCATAATCCTACCTAAACAGTGCCAGAAACTGGGGACCAAGTATTCAAATGCCTAGGAGTATGGAGGGGCATGTATCATTCAAACCACCACATTCCACTCTCTGACCCCTATAGACTTGTGGCTATGTCAATAACACAAAAGGTATTTAGGGGATCCCAAGATTCAAAAGTCCCCTTACTCTTTTAGTTGCAATGCTGCTTAAAAGTCCAGAGTCTCTTCTCAGACTCCACAATCTCTTAATTGTAACTCCCCTGTAAAATAGAAAAACAATTTACTTCCAAAATACAGACACAAAATATACACTACTATACCAAAAGGAAGGATCAGGATATAATGAGAATACTGGACTCAAGGAAGACAAACAGAAATTCAGCAGGACAAACTCCAAACCCCATAGTTCCATGCCTGATGTCAAAGGGCTTAGATCACTCTGCCCTTCCAGTTCTGCTGCTGGTAGCATACTTTTGTCCCTTGGGCTGGTTTCCTTCCCTGTGCACAACTCTAGGGAGAGATGTCCCATGGCTCACAGCTCCAAAACCTTGGGTTCTCTAACATAACAGAGATTCCCTTCCACGGCTTCCGACAATGGTCTTTATGGAAGGACAGCCTTGCCATATACTAGTTGGCCTCATATATTAGCTGACTCTCTGAAACTGGGAAATTCTATTATCCTTCGTGACTCGAAAAGCAGTGTCCACATGGACAGCCAAGTTTGGCTGTCAGTTTGAGACAGATACTTAGTCGTTCCATTCATTGATTCATTGATTCATTCATTCAGTCTCTGTCTTTATACTTTTTTAAAATTACATAGTCTCTATATTTACATTTCAAATGTTATCCCCTTTCCTTTCCAAAAACATCCTATCGCATCCCCCCTTCCCCTGCTCACCCACCCACCCACCCACTCTCGCTTCCCTGTCCTGGCATTCCCCTACACTGGGGCATCCAGCCTGCCCAGGTCCAAGGGCCTCTCCTCCCACTGATGTCTAACAAGGCCATCCTCTGCTGCATATGTAGCTGGTGCCATGAGTCCCACCATGTGTACTCTTTTGTTGGTGGTTTAGTTCCTGAGAGCTCTGGGGGTACTGGTTAGTTCATATTGTTCTTCCTCTTATAGGACTGCAAGCTTGTTCAGCTCCTTCTGTCTTTTCTCAAGCTCTTCCATTGGAGACCTGTGCTCATCCAATACTTGGTCACTTTAAATGCAGAAGCTTCTGTTTATCCTTTCTAGGAGCAGAAAATTGCTTAGGCCGTTTCCATTTACAAGTTGGTACCCTTCCCTGTATTTCAATATAGATCGGTTATTCATCTCATTATCTCTTACAGCATTAGCTGAAACAGTAAGTCTCCTGGTGCCTTTTTTTTTCCTCTTCAAAAAGTATGTTTTCAAGCTGGAGAGATGGCTCAGCAGTTAAGAGCACTGACTGCTCTTCTGAAGGTCCTGAGTTCAAATCCCAGCAACCACATGGTGGCTCACAATGATCCATAATGAGATCTGATGCCCTCTTCTGGTACATCTGAAGACAGCTATGGTGTACTTAAATATAATAATAATTTTTTTTTAAAAGTATGTTTTCTTTTTGCCCAGTTGCTCCTTTCCCTGTAGATTAACTTAAGAGTAATTACTAACAACTGCATGACAAGTAATTATTAGGCTATCTTGAATTCTCCTCTGCCAAAGAAATTAGTCCATTACTTTTAAATTTAGCCTCAGGTAAGTTCTTAAACCATGGGCAGAAAGCAGCTACATCTCCCCCCCCCCCCCACATAGCATAGGAATGTTTTGTAGCCCAGTAGTTAACCTTGTTCCCTTCTAAACCTGTTGAGCTGGGCCTCCATGGTTTGCAAAGCTCCTATTAGGATGAGCTGGTAAGCCTATTTACAGCATTCTATGGCTTATGTAGTACAATGTCGCAAAGCCTTCCACATTCCACCCAGACCCCACATGTTAGGGTTCTTCACAGCACCAGGCCACTCTCTGGTATCAAGTTCTGTTCTGTATTAGATACTTTTGCATTGCTGTGACAGAATACCATGGCCAAGGCAACTTACACAAAGAAGGGTTTATGGCTTATAGTTCTAGAGGGGTAAGAGTTTATCACTATTACAGGGGCAAAGCATGGCAGCAGGCAAGCTAGATGGCCAAGAGCTTATATCTCAAAGTGTAGGCAGAAGGCACACTCCAACTGCCTGAGTCTTCAAACTCTTCAAGCACACCTTCAGTGACATACTCTTCCAACAAGAGGACACCTCCTATACCTTCCCACAGAACACCACCAACTGGAGACCAAGTATTCAAAGGAACAAAATAGGGGGTGTTATTTCAATCAAACCACCACACATATGATGCTATCAAGATCTCCAGACAACAAATAGAGCTTCAGGTCTTGGGGTTTGGATTGAGTCTTCTGTCTTGCTTTAGCCTGATTTGTCCTGTAGGGCAAGTGGAACCATATCACCAGAAAAAACTGGGAAGGTTGAGAGGATTCAGAGACCCCAGTACTTTTTGTATCTGAGAAAGGTAGGTGTTATCATCTACTGCCTATCCGGTTCATGCCCTGGAGCCCATGACCACGACACCCCACAGGAACAGCACAGAATACAGAGTACGACATGCTAATGAGGTATCTAGATGGGCTGGCTCCAAGGGTTTAGCCAAAAAGCTTCCCCCCCCCCAACATTCCTTCCTGCAAAAAGTACTTAATCTTTGATCCACCCTCAGTAAACCATATGCACCCATTTCCCATGATGAACAATAAACAAACAGATTGAACAAGCAAGGGCTGTCTCTCTCATCAAGAACCACAGTCCAGGGACTCACCCTTGAGCTAAGCCAGAGTCCTCTAACCCCCACTCCTGGGCTTGCTGCCGTACTGTCCAGCCTCCTTGTTCTGACTCTGTAAGGTTCCCACTGGTGACTAGTCGCCTGGGAGTTTAGGGATTCTTGCCTCCTCACCCTCAGCCTGTCTCCTTTCTTACCTGGGCTGGGGTCCCCATCTTAAACTGTGTTCTGCCATGCCCATACCCCAAAGGCAGTGAGGGAATGTAACCTAACACCTCTGCTTTTTGTCAGTCCCAAAGGCAAGGCGAAATGCGGAACCACACTGTCTTTGCTATGTTCCTATTCTTTTCTTTTGGAAATAGCTTTTCTTATCCTGTACCTGGGAAATATGCAACTTGTTCTTTAACTCTGTGGTGGTTAAGAGGACTCAAGAGTCTCAGAAGAGACTCTGGAATTTTCAACAGTTTTGAAATTTGATATTGATATGAATGAATTCTGCATTAAGGTGAGCATGAGCCTATGGAGTCCAGAGGCAGGAAATTTTGACTTAAAAATATGTTCGGATATCATGCAGACAAAGGGTTGACTTGTAATAGTTAATCTTGATTATAAGCTTGAAAATATTTAGAATCACCTGGGTGATATACCTCCCATGCCTTTGAGGGCATTACCAGAGAGGTTGAACTGAGGAGGGAAGACCCATTCTGAATGTGGGCGGCATCATTCCCTATATAAAATCGCTAGCTGTTTTACAACAGTAACCAGTTCTCTAAACTCCCTGCCAGCCCTCCTCCCAGTTTCTTACCCAGCCCCTTCAAACATTTCTTCCCTCAGCTTCCCAACAGTCTGATTAAACCGTCCCTTCTCCCAGTTTTCCCAATAGTAGCACCTCCAAATTATAACAGCTGTTCTAGCCTATTTGCTCAGATCAGCTTCTCCCACTTCAACTGTCTCCTAACAATATCTTTTCCACTAACTGCCTTCTCTTCCCACTCTGGTAGCCCAGTTCCCGTTCTCAGCCTCAGCTGGCTTTTTAATATCCGATCCTGTTCCCAGAAATTTAGGAGGCAACTAACACTGAAAAGTTACAGATAGACTTCTTCTTTTTAAAATCTTTGTCTTTTTCTTAAGATTTATTTATTTTATGCATATGATTACACTGTCCCAGTCTTCAGACACACCAGTAGAGGTCATGGGATCCCATTATAGATGGTTGTGAGCCACCATGTGGTTGCTGGGATTTGAACTCAGGACTTCTGGAAGAACAGTTAGTGCTCTTAACCCCTGAGCCATCTTGACTAGTAACTGGGGATCCTTTAAAGGATCAGGCACTCACACTATACCCTGGGCCAAGCTCCTGGACCAAATGGCAAGAAGAAAGCAAATGCAACACCAGCATTCATCCCTCTCTCCTTTCTAAAGATGAAATGGGACTGGACACTCATGTATTTGCTGCCAAGCTGGACTGGACTTTCAAACAGTAAACCAAAGTAAGTCCTTCCCTCAAGTGTTTCGGGTTTTTTTTTTTTTTTTTTGGTTAGAAATTTTACTACTGTAATGAGAAAAAGTAGCTAATACAATGCCCCTACACCTTTAGTTACCGATATGCTTGCAAATAATTGACCTCTGAGTACTTCCCAATCATAAATGATTTCTATATTAATTCTTTTGTATGCTTCCAAATTCTACTTTTAGTTACTAGGCTAAAAGTCACTCTATGAAAAGTCAAGGAACTACTAAGAGGAACACTATTTGGGGATTATAATTATATCTTTCATTGATAGTGTGGTAGGTGCAATGACTCCCAAAGATAACCACAACCTAATGCCCCAAATCTGTGAATATATAATATGGCAGAAGACTATAGATGTAACTCAAAGTCTTTCTATAGTGAAGTGACTGAAATTTATAGATGGGTCCCTGTTTAGTGAGACAAGCCCTTAAAAGACACGCCAACTTAAGGAATAAAGATCAGGAATTCAGGACAAGCTTGGCCAACATCAGATTCTGTTTCAAAATCAACCAATCAACTAAACAATGGAGCAACAACAACAACAACAAAGTACATGCTGGCAGGTAAAACAAGAATAAAGAAAAACAAATCTAATTTGAAAATTTTTAAATATTCAAAAAGTTGGGGATAGCAGAGTGGCTCTGTTGGTAAAGCGCTTGCCTGGCAAGCATAAGGATCTGAGTTCACTCTCCAGAGCCTATGTTTAAAACAACAGCTGGAGGGCATGGAGGCACACACCTTGAATTCTAGGACTCAGAAGGCAGAAACAGGAGATTCTCTACGAGTACTAGGCCAGCCTGGTGTGCTACATAGTGAAAGACTGTCTTACCACACTCCCCTCAAAGGCAAGCATGATAACATTTGGATTTTTTTCCTAAATTTTTATTTTTATGAACATTGGTGTTTTACCTGTACGAATGTCTTTGCGAGAGTACTGGATCCCCTGGAACTGAGGGACAGTTGTGAGCTGCAATGTGGGTGCTGGGAATTGAACCCAAGTCTTTCTGAAAGAGTGGTTAGGGCTCTTAATCACTAGGCCATCTCTCCAGCCTCAAGCATGATAGAATTTGTAATAGAAACACAGGACAGGCAGAGACAGATGGATCTAGGCCAATTAGAAACCTCATCTTAAAAAAAAAAAAAAAAAGTAGAGAGCACCTGAGGCATGACACCTGAGGCTGTTCGACCTCCACATGTGCTTGTGGGCAAACAATTCAGAAAGTCAAATGTATGATGGACAAAGTTGCCTATAGAGGCAAGAAGCCAGCAATCTACTTATTCAGGTGCAGCATAGTTACACCGAAGTAAATTCTGAACAATCTCTGGAAGGAAAGACTCTCTTAGAATAGAGGTACAGGTAGAACTGTCCCCATCCTCAATACATTGAACTTCCACATTTTGTTATATGATGACACTAAATTTAGTGACACTAAATCATTATGGCAGTAACTGTGAAGGCACAAATCAAAGAGAAACGCCAGCAAGTTGAGCAGAGATGAGTAGAAGGTTGCAAAATCTTAATATGACTGAGCTGCTAAACTATCTCTTTTTTTTGGGGGGGGGAGGGGTTGAGACAGGGTTTCTCTGTATAGAAAAACTGTCCTGGAACTCACTTTGTAGAACAGGCTGGCCTCGAACTCAGAAATCCGCCTGCCTCTGCCTCCTGAGTGCTGGTATTAAAGGTGTGTGCCACCACGCCTGGCCTAAACTATCTCTTTTTAACCTCTGGATTTAAAACAGTATCTTTCCAATTTAAGCTGCTGATTGTCAAGTTCTGTTACTTTTACACTGACCAACCAAAACTAAGTTGGACCAGGCCGAGTGACTGACTGTGAAGGGTTTATAATAGCTACTTAGGCTTACGTCCAAGTTTTTGGTTTGAGATGCTGAGTAGAATGTTGGTTATAAAAAGTAGTAGAGGTGGAAATTGGGGCTGGGGGGGTGGGGAGTACATAGTGGGAGAGAAAAGCATAGGAAGGCATAGAAAGGAGGGAGGGAGGAGGGGATGTCTGCTGCTAGACATGTGGATTCGCAGATTTCATGGAACTGATTATCAAAGAGTGTATTTAGTATATAATAGATGAGTGTACACAGACCTCATTTAGTAAGTTTAATTTCAATCTACAGATGTATGAAAAGACATACCTTATCACACCTTCATAACTTCAAACTCTCTTGGAGGAGTCTGAGAATCAGGCCAAAACAATGGAATCCAGGCAGAAATAAATGTCCTAATTGGAGGAGTTCTAGGGTGCCTGTTTTCTATTTTTTAAAGACTTTGAAAACACATAGGCACTATTTTTAAAAAGGAAGAACCTTAACTTCTTTCTAGATTGTATAAACTTATTTTGACTTGCATATTTTAATTTTTAAGAAATACATTAGTGGCTGAGATAGGCTGAAATATACAAATTCTGGATCTATGAAAAATAAAGACTGTTAAAGCAATGTGTTAGTCAGGGTTTCTATTCCCGCACAAACACCATGAGCAAGAAGCAAGTTGGGAGGAAAGGGTTTATTCAGCTTACACTTCCACACTGCTGTTCATTACCAAAGGAAGTCAGAACTGGAACTCAAGCAGGCCAGGAAGCAGGAGCTGATGCAGAGGCCACAGAGGGATGTTTCTTACTGGCTTGTTCAGCTTGCTTACTTATAGAACCCAAGACTACCAGCCCAGAGATGTTACCGTTCACAAGGGGTCCTCCCCCTTGATCACTAATTGAGAAAATGCCCCACAGCTGGATCTCATGGAGGCATTTCCCCAATTGAACTCCTTTCTCTGTGATAACTCCAGCCTGTGTCAAGTTGACACACAAAACCAGCCAGTACAAACAACTATGACAGAATTTTTTCCAGTAGTTGAAAGAAATCTGAGTCATCCATTAGCTATACATATAGGTAGATTAGGAATATATGAGTAATCCATTGCTAAGTTTCAAAGAATTACTCCTGGCCATATTTTATTGGTAGTAGGTTGTCCCAAAAAATTCAGAGGACTCTAATCACCAAAAAGAAAATAAGTAATACAGGAAAAATAACCTTTTGAGGAATATATTAGACCTCAACAAAAAGGAAGATAAGGGCAACCCTGCTGGTAATTACGTATGTATGAGGCAGAGAGGAGTGATCGCCTGCCATCCAATCTATCGAAAAGAAAAAATTGTCATAGCTGAAGCAGGTGACAAAAAGACACAAGGACCTATGAGAATTGACTGATGATTCTAAAAGGAAGAAACAGTGGTTGGCTTTGGAGCAGCTGCTGTACTAGGCTTATAAACAGCAGCATTTATCATCAAAGGCATGTATCTACAAAGAACAGAAATTATAGGCAAAGATAAAAGGAAACTACCTGAGCATCAAGCAAAATACATCACAAAGTAAAACTGGTTTGTGAAAAATGGGTATAACAGGAAAAAATGTATACCTTAATCTACTTGGCTTTGTCCTAATGGAACTGTGGTCACTCCCTTGGCACAGTGTCCCTACCATCCTTCACTCACTTGATATAGTTTTCTTTCATGCATCCTATCCTCCAGTTAAACTGGACTAGATCAAAGTTCCCAGTTCAGCCTGGGCTTCCCTACTCTTGTTCTCTGTTCATGCTGACTGATCTCTGCCCTTGAAGAGTCTATCAATGCTTCTTGTTTACTTTTTTTCTCTTTCATTATTTCCTGATTCTACAACCACAAAATAGTCTTTGGATCCTCTTCTGCTCCTATTAAAATAATGCTACTCTGCTCTAAATTATAATTCTTCTTATGTCTTCCTTACGATATCCCAAATTCCTTAAAGCAGACAGGTAATGGATCCTGCCTCTGATTTCAATGTCATCAAAATTAAATGAGTAATGGAAAGTTTTTACATTAGTGATAAAAGCATTCATAGACAAAAGCCTTTAAAAGAACATACAAGAGTAAGTCTCTTAAATAAACATTTTTATTCAAATGTTTCTCTTCCTGTTGATGAAATAAGGCAATTTGTAAGAAATAACTAGGAATTATTCAATAGAGACAATAGTGAATCAAGACTGTCATCTAGAATTTCTAGATCCTGCTTTTTAGTCACTTAGGCTTTTTCTGGCTGCTTTCTCTGTATTTACTAGAGTGGCAAGAAGAATAAGCTCTTTTGTGAATATTTCATATTTTAGCATCATTCAAAACTGTCTTCCCCTAAAAAAACATTCGTTTGAATATCATCCCTAGCCCTTACAACTTCACAATCAGTAACGATTTTCCTGATTCATAGAACAGGAAAACACTATATGCCATGTAATGCATATTCAATTTAATCTAAAAAGCAAAACTCTATTTGACAGATTTCTTTGGGTTATGAAACTATAGCCACTGGTCACTACATAATTCCAACTGATTAAAAATATAGACGATGGGGCTGGAGAGATGTCTCAGTGGTTAAAAGCACTGACTGCTCTTCCAAAGGTCCTGGGTTCAATTCCCAGCAACCACATGGTGGCTCACAATCATGTACAATGTGATCTGACGTGCTCTTCTGATGTGTCTGAAGACAGCTAGAGTGTACTCATACACATAAATCTTTAAAAAATATAGATATTTCAATATATATTCTCCAGAGTAAAACATATCCTGAGGAATAGTTTATAAGAGTCTTCACCAGTTTAAAAAAATCCAAAGTCTGATAGGCAAGAGGCAGTGAAATACTAAAAGGGCAATATTAAAGCTGACAATGGTGGTGTAGACCTTCAATCCCTGCAGAGGGGCAGAGGGGCAGAGGGGCAGAGGGGCAGAGGGGCAGAGGGGCAGAGGGGCAGAGGGTCTCTGAGAGTTTGAGGCCAGCCTGTTCTACAAAGATAGTTCCAAGATAGCCAGAACTACACAAACTCTGCCTCAAAACAACAACTAAACAACAACAGGGGGCAAAATTAATTAAGAAAAGATTCCCATGGAACACAAAAAGTTTAAATCCAGAGAATAATTTATTAACCAGTAGAGTAGGCTGTTAGTCATACAATACGCATGCTCTTCTCGAATCTCCTGCTCCAGTTATCCAACTTTTCCCTTCATGATTAACTTTTCCTAGTCTGTTACTCTACCTCTCATCTCCAGACTTACACTGGAACCTACTAGAAGAGAAACCTCGCTTCTAGTTACCAGCAGACCATGCCCTGTCAACGTTAACTTCTAGATATAGCATGAGGAATCCTTTTCTATCAATAGCTCCCTGTTCATTTAAAAATTTATAAACAATACAAAGAAGAAAGAGCTTAGAGCTGTAATTAAGAGCCAAGACTTCTTACTGTTGAATTTCTTCTAAGTACTTTTAAGCCAACAGAAATAATGCTGGAGAAATTTCATGTGTCAATGCATAGCCAAGAAATTTCAGGCTTTTCAGGGGAAGGCTATCCTTTACAAAACAAAAATTAAGTAACCAAAGGAGAGTGAACACACCCAAACGTAGCCTCCCTGCGGCGATCATTCTCTACCAGGTGCTTCTTCTAGGGGTATTATTGCACTTGGAACCTGAGGGGATCCAGCCTTTGAACCCTAGCCTGAATGTTTTCAGTTCTTCAAAGTTAGATGACATAATAAACAAGGCTGTCTTTCCCTCTCTAGCGGTCACGTCATCCACCTGTTGCATCACCTGGAAAGTGGCCTTCGGATTCTAGGATCACCTCTGTGATCGCTAAATAATTCAATGGCGCTATTTTCTACATAAATTTTCGCTTCTTTCATTTTTATGAGGATGCCTTGGAGGTGAGGGTGTATTGGCTCCGGTTCACCTCTGGGGAGACGCTAGCATCCGCATCGAAGCTGTGACTTTCTAGACTTGAAGGGCTTGAGAGTTGTCGGAAGCCTCGAGCATTTGGAGACAGACAAGGGCCAGCAGGAGCAGGGCAGAGGGGAGCTGAGCAGCTTAGAGGCCAGGTGGCAGTTGGGAGGGAGGTCGCCCTGCGACCGAAGCTTCGCGGATAGGACACGGCTCATCCGCCCAGGGGTCGGGCCCACAGCCAGGGGAGCTGAGGGCTGGGACGAGGCTCGAGCCCAAGCCCTCTTTCGGACTGACTGGGACACCTCCAGGAGGCGCGCGGGCCAGTCTCGGGATTAGAAGACAGCGCGACTGTCCCCTCCCCCCACCCCTGAGAACTAAGCTGGAGGCGGAGGCGCGAGGCAGGAAGCACCGGGCCGGGGTCCCGACCCCTGACAGGGCCGGCCAGCGCGGGCCGCCAGGGGACGCACTCACCATGTCGTAGACGTTGAGCACCACTAACTGGTTAGCCCCCATCCTTCTCCCCACGGCCGCCGCCTCGTCCTCCAGCCGCTCGGTCTCCGCGGGGCGGAGGCCGCTGCCACCCCCGCGGGCGCCTCAGGCAGGGCTCGAGCCGGGCACTAAGCGTCCAGCCCGGCCCACCGCAGCCGGGGCGGAAGCATCCGGCAGCCGGGACCGCTCCCGGGAGACGCTGTCAGAAACCTGTACGAGGACCCGGCCAGACAGGTGGAGAGGCAGCTCCAGCTCAGGCGCCTCCCCTCGGCCGCAGACACGTGGGGGAAGGCGGGGCCTGGGCGAGGGGCGGGCTTTAGGCACCCTGGAGGCGGGGCCGGCCAGGATCCAGGGATGAGCCCGCCTGCGCGTTGAGGCTCTCAGGCTCTGCAGCTGGAGACCTAAAATGGCGACAGGCCGGATGCCTCTTCACCCTGGTGGCTCGAGGTCGCAGAAAGACTACCGTTCCCAGAAAGCAGAGGGAGAACCCGCGATTCCTATTGGGCGTGTAAGCAGTCTGACTACATATCCCAGCATTCACCAGGATATTGTAGGCACTCACGTCTCCCTGGGAGACTACAGTTCCCAGAAAGTCCTGCGAAGAGTTTGTCAGGGGAACCTTCGCTGTTCGTCCTTGGCGAGCAGAGACTCCATTTGCCTTTTAGTTTTCAGTGCTGTTTCTGGTGTTTGTAGCGTGAGATGTGAATCCAACGCAATGTGAAGAAGTGATGACTAAGTTTTCCAAAGCCCTTCTGCTTTTTTTTTAATTTTTGAAAATATAGAAGTGAGGCAATAAAGGGAGGAAGGTTACCCTTGTAAAAGTAGGATGTAAGAAAGTCTCCTTTAACCCTCAAAACGGAATTCACATTTCGTGAATGACAGAAAGCTAGTCAAATATAAGAGAGCCAAGAATTCCAATTAGAGGAGACAAAAGTACATAGACATAAGACATGTTTTTTGTACTTAAGGAACAAAATAAAAGTTCTCTGTGGCTAGAATATAATGAGCAAAGAGGTGATCTGTGGACAGGCAGTTAACTGGTCAGAAGACATCCTGAGTTTTCAGTTAGCTGAGATTGAATATCTATTTTACATTTTAGATTTATCAATTGTGTGTGTGTTTGTGTGTCTCTGTGTGTGAAAGAGTGAAAGAGACTGAGAAAGACAGAAGACAGAGACAAAGACAGCAAGGGGTGCAGGTGACCAAAGAGGACAGAGGGCAGGGATGCTCTGCAACCGAAGTTATAGGCTGCTGTAAGTTGCTTGACCTGAGTGTTGGGAACCAAACTGAGATCCTCTGCAGAGCAACAAGTACTTTTAGTGGGCAAGCCATCTCTCCAAACTCTGAGGTTGGATTTTAAATGAAGAGTTGGTAGGGTTTGAGCCAAGGAACGACATGAATATGTACATAAGTCTCTTAAAAGATTGCTTGAGAGCTAGAGAGAAAGCTCAATGCTTAAGAGTACTGGCTGCTCTTCCAGAGGTCCTGAGTTCAATTTCCAGCAAACACATGGTGGCTTACAACCATCTATATTTGGGATCAGATGCCCTCCTCTGATATGTCTGAAGACAGATATGATGTACTCAGATAAATAAATAACTTTAAAAAATTAAAAATTGCTTGAGTTTCTGTGTGAAATTTTAATGAGGCAAGGGAAATAGAAACATGACCATTAACGTGGTAAATTGTAAAAGTGGCTTCTCAAATTATATATGACCTTTGATGCCTCTCTCTACTGTCTTTAGCAAGCTTTGGCTTGATTTGGTCAATGGGTTATTAACAGATATAATGCAAGAGATTTAAAAGGCACTTTGGATTTGTGGCTTGGTTTCTTCCTCATCTTGGGAGTCTAGTGACCAGCCTTATATTAAAAAGTGTGGACATTAAATTTGTTGGGGGAGTTAGGGGTAGTCTCAAAAATAGGTCCTGGATGTTTGACAAATTTGGGTAGATAGTATGTTATTCATAATATATCAAACATTTGAGGGAGAAGCAGGTTAGAAAGGGAAATGAAATTACTGTTAGGTCATGTTATATTTTCAGTGCCTTTTAGAGTCTCATGAGATGTTGAGTAGGCATTTGCATAAATGAAATGGAGTCACAACCATTAATCTGACTAAAATAAACATTTCAGTAGAACTTAAAGCCTAGAGACTTGTTGGGCAGTCTTTCTGTTGCTGTGATAACACCTGCTCTGACAGAAAGCAGCTTAGGGCAGAACAGGTTTAGGGGTCACAGTCTATCACAGAAGGAAGTCAGGACAGGGCAGGAACTTAAAGCAAGCACCTTGGAGGAGCAGTGCCTGCTGGCTCAATCACTGGTTTATGCTTGGCTAGCTTTTTTAAGAAACTCAAGACAACCTCTCCAGGGGATGTAACACCCAGGGTATACTGGGCCCTCTTATATCAATTAGTTAAGACAATACCCACAGGCTAATTTGATAAAGGTAATCCGTTAATTGGAACTTCTTTTGCAGATGACTATAGGCTATGTGAAATTAAGGGTTGAAGCACTAGGAAATATTGAAAAAATGCAGCTGGAAAGAAATATTAAAAGGGGGAGGAGGTGGGAGGTCAGGCTAAAGAAGGCAATATGGGGAGGACAACTAACATGAATAGCCTTTGGAAAAACCATATGGAAATGTACTATTGTAAAAGCATCATAACATTATTTAACATTACTCTAACATTACACTATTGCCAAGTCTATTGGTTACTATTTTTGTTTTGTTTTGTTTTGTTTTTTGAGACAGGGTTTCTCTGTATAGCCCTGGCTGTCCTGGAACTCACTTTGGAGACCAGGCTGGCCTTGAACTCAGAAATCTGCCTGCCTCTGCCTCCCAAGTGCTGGGATTAAAGGCGTATGCCACCACCACCTGGCTTGGTTACTTTTTTTAAAAGATTTATTTTTTATGTATGTGAGTACACTGTAGCTGTACAGATGGTTGTGATCTTTCATGTGGTTGTTGGGAATTGAGTTTTAGGACCTCTGCTCACTTGTGTCAGCCCTGCTAGCTCAGGCTCTGCTTCCTTCTACCCAAAGATTTATTTATTACTATACATAAGTACACTGCAGCTGACTTCAGATGCACCAGAAGAGAGCATCAGATATCATTACAGGTGTTTGTGAGCCACCTTGTGGTTGCAATGTGGTTACTGGGATTTGAACTCAGGACCTTTGGTCAGTGCTCATATCCGCTGAGCCATCTCGCCAGCCCTATTTTCCATAGCCTTACAGAAAGGCCTTATGGCCAAAAGCACCACTTATGTCATCAAATGTCAAAAATGGATCTGGGGCTGGTGAGATGGCTCAGTGGGTAAGAGCACCCGACTGCTCTTCCGAAGGTCCGGAGTTCAAATCCCAGCAACCTCATGGTGGCTCACAACCATCTGTAACAAGATCTGACTCCCTCTTCTGGAGTGTCTGAAGACAGCTACAGTGTACTTACATATAATAAATAATTCTTTAAAAAAAATGGATCTGTTGGCCAACTAGAAGCTTCCTCCCTACTGACTCATGTTCATGGTACTGAGGTGTACTGGTCATGATACCAGAGGAGAAAGGTAACCATCAGTCTCACCTAGGTGCAATCCTGGTTGCCACAGTAGCAGCTTGGCTACAAGACACATGATGTAATGAGGCAGCAGTGGCACAAAATTACAGGGGCAACCAACCACAGTTTTCTTCTTTCTTTCTTTCTTTCTTTCTTTCTTTCTTTCTTTCTTTCTTTCTTTCTCTATCTATTTAACCTGGGTTTATGGATTGCTCTGTGAACTGGAACTCAAACCTCAAACTGTTAAAGTGGCTAAGAAGCTGCAACTCAATAGATCATGGATGGACCTAGGGGAAAACCCTACTACTATCACTTTGCAAAGGAACAAAGTAATAAAATGAGCCCTGAGGATAAACTGTTATGTCCATAGATCTGTGCTTTACTCAGCCCTAATCTCAGAAGTTTCTTCCTGCAGTAGATGGTAATTGATACCCATAAGTGAGCAACACACAAATTGACATGGACTAGCAATAGTAAAGCATAGGATGAAAGAATATTTGTGGTGGTTATCAAGAGACAGATCAATTTCTGAATGTTGTGGCTTAGGCATGTAATCCTACCAGTTGGGAGCCTGAGACAAGGGAGTTACCAGGGAGTTCAAGGCCTGCATGAGCTATGTAGTGAGTTCCAGACCAGTCTGGAATACAGTGTGAGATCCTATCTCAAAATAAATTGAGTAGAGTAATACAAATCTAAAGAGGAATCTGAGAATGTGGTTCAGTTGGTAGAGTGCTTGTCTAATGTACATAAAGCAAGTGTGTTTGATCCACAGCATTGTGTAAAACTGGGTATGGTAGCTCCCTGCCTAGCACTCGGTGTGGGGAGGAAGTAAAGGCAAGAGTATCCAGAAGTTCAGGGTCATTTTCAGCTCTCTAGTAAGTCTGAAGCCTGCTGAGGTCTCTGTGTGATCTTCTCGAAAGAGGGAGGGAGGGAGGGAGGGAGGGAGGGAGGGAGGGAGGGAGAGAGAGAGAGAGAGAGAGAGAGAGAGAGAGAGAGAGAGAAAGAGAGAGAGAGAGAGAGAACTAAGGTGTGGGAGATCCAGAAATAATTGACACACCTATTATATATATATAAATATACATTATATGTAAATATATATTTGTGTGTATATATATATACATACACACACACACACACACACATATATATATATGTATGTATTCAGTGCCATTAGATCTTGGAAGTATGTAACTTTCTTTTTAGTTTTACAGGTGTTTACAGTTAAGAGATTTCCTTAAGTCTCAGAAAACTTTGGACTTTGGATTTTCAACGTGTTGAGACTGTTGTAGACACTAAGGACTTTTGAAGTTGTACTAAATGCATTTTGCATTACGATAATTACTATAAGTCTTTTGGGGTGGGGGAGGCAAGGGAGTGAAAAGTGGTGGTTTGAAGGAAAATGGCTTCCATAGGCTTATACATTTGAATGCTTAGTCTCTAGTTGAGGATGATTAAGCTGTGGCCTTAATGGAGTTGGTGTGGCCTTGTTGAAAGAGGTGTGTCACTGGGTCGGGCTTTGAGGTTTCCAGAGACAATGCTAGGCCCATACCCAGTTTTACATCCTATGCTTTACTATTGCTAGTCCATGTCAATTTGTGTGTTGCTCACTTATGGGTATCAATTACCATCTACTGCAGGAAGAAACTTCTGAGATTAGGGCTGAGTAAAGCACAGATCTATGGACATAACAGTTTATCCTCAGGGCTCATTTTATTACTTTGTTCCTTTGCAAAGTGATAGTAGTAGGGTTTTCCCCTAGGTCCATCCATGATCTATTGAGTTGCAGCTTCTTAGCCACTTTAACAGTTTGAGGTTTG